>NW_022984663.1:0-101646 GCF_008694065.1 Daldinia childiae
TATTAATAATTTTATTATTTTTTTTTTTTTAAAAATAATTATTACGTATATTATTACCTTTTTTTCTTCTTTTTTTATAATAAATAATATTATTAATTTATTTTTAAAATTAATTTAAATATAAATCCGTTTTTATTTAAATATAAATTTATATAAATTTATATAATAAATTATTTTTAAGCCGATAATAATAACTATAAACCTTATTAACGTAAAGATAAAAAATAAGGTAAAAGTAAAAAATAAAGTAAAAGTAAAAAATAAAGTAAAGATAAAAGGTAAAACGGGTATTAATTTAGATATTAATATTAATATTAATAAAATTATTAATTTTCAATTAATATATATATATAATATATTATATTATTAAAAATTTTATATATTTATAAAAAAATAATATATTTTACTGTTATTATAATAATAATAAATATAAATATTATTTATTAAATTAATATTTTGATTTAATATTATTATTAAAAATATTATATATTTTTATTATAAATTATAATTATTTACGTATTAATTATATTAATAATTATTAATATGTAAATAGTTATAAATTTAAGTATATAAAGTTAAAATATTTTTTAAATTTATATTAATTATATTTTAATATAATTATATATTATAAGGTTTATAATTATTTTATTAATTAATGATTAAAAAAAGTTTGGTATAACCAATATAGTAATTATTTTCTTTAAATTAATAATAAGAAAAAAGGTTTAATAAAAAAAAGGTATTATCGTAAAAAAAACGTAAAAAAGTAATAATATAAACGTAAACTTTTTAAATTATTTTTTATATAATTTAAAAAATTATATATTTATTAATTATATAAATATATTTTATAATATATATAATTATTAATAAATATATATAATAAAATATCTTTTTTATTAAAATTAAATATATTTTAAATATTATATTTATAAACTATTTTAATTATAACATTATTATTATTATTATTATTATTAGTAATAGTAATAATAATAATAATAATAATAATAGGTATATTTAAATTAAAAAAATAAAGTTTATAAAAAGTTTTTTTAATTAAAAATATTTTTAATAATTTATTTTATAAAAATAATAATAGTTTAATAATTTTAAATAAAAAAAAAGTATTAATTAATTAAATTATTTAATTATTTAAAAATAAATTTAAAAATATATTATTAAATTTTTAAAATTAAGTAATAAGATATTTTTTAAAATAATTAAATTTTTAATAAAATTTTATTTTTTATATAAATTAATATAAAAAATAAAATCTATATAAAATTATATTTTATTAAATATTATATAATTATTAATTAATAAATATTTTATTAATATATTGAAAAGAAAATTAATAAAGGTAGGTTTTTTTATTATTTTTTTTTTAAATTAAAATTTATTTGTTTTTTTTTTAAATATAAAAAATAATAAATTTGAAAATTATTATTAATAATTTTAAAATAATATAATTATTATAAAATTTTATTTTATATTAATATTATTAAAAAGGAAGGTTTAAATCTGGTTTTCTTTTTTAAAGATTTTTTTAAAAAATTAAAAAGAATTATTATAAAATATAAATATTTAAATCGATTAATAAATAATATTATTATCTTAAAAATAATATTTTTTAACTATTTAAATTAATTTTACATTATAATAATAATATTTAATCTTTTATTAATAATTATAAAAAATTAATAATATAAATAAAAAAAATAATAAATACAATAAAAGTTTTAATTATTAAAAGAAATATATATATTATTTTAAATATATATATTAATACGTATAATTTTACCCTTATTTTACGCCTATTATAATTTAATTTTATATAAAAAGGATAATTATTAAAAAAATAATACTTTTTAATAATAGAAAAAATTTTAACTTTTTTAATTTAATTTAAAATATATTATTTTTTTTAATTATAATTTATTTTTAATATTTAAATTTTACTATTAAAAATTAATATATTAAATATAATATAATAAGCCTTCTTTAATAAATATTTAGTATATGTTAATTATAAATATATTTTTATAATTTTAATATTATAAAATAAATTTATAAATTTATTAATATTACGTAATAATTTTATAAATTATTAAATAATTTAAAATAATATTTTATTATTATTTTTACAAAATAATAATAATATTAGAAATATAAATAATAAATTACTAGTTATTTAAAATTATAAGTTTAATAATTTTAATTTAAATTTAACTTAATTATAAAAAAATAAAAATAATAATAATAACGTTATAAAAAATAATAATAATATATAAAATAATATTATAAACTATTTTTTTTATAATAAATTAACGATATAATTAATAAAAAAGTTAAAGATATTTATACTTAAAAATATATCCGTAAAAAAATATCTTATTTATATAAAATATATAAAAATAGCTTTAAATATATATAATAAATTAAATTTAAATAGTTTTAACATAATTATATTTAACAAATTTACCAATTTAGGGGAAAATTTTTTAAATAATTAAATATTAACTATAAAATATGTTATTTACAAATTAAATAAAAATTAAGAATTATTTAAGGCTATATTAAATAAAATTAATATATTTTTAAGGTTTAAACATTAAAATTATACGTAATATATAACTATATTTAAGTTATAAAAATTAAATTTAGTAAGGTTATTAAATATTATTATTTAAGGAAGTTTTTTTAGTAATATTTACCTTTAAAATTTTTTTTATTAACTTTTAAATATTATAAATTAATAACTAATTTAAACGCCAAAATTACAAATAAATTAATATATTTAAATTATTTTAAATTAATTTAAGTAAATATTATAAGTAACAAATTTATTTTAATTAATAATAATAAAATTTTTTTATAACATTTAAAAAATATTAATAAAAATTTAACCTTAAAACGTATGGTTTAAATTGGTTTAAAAAGGTTAAATAATTTTTTAAATAAAAATAAGTTTTTAAATAAATAAATTTAATAAAAATTAATAACTTTTTAATTATAAAAATTTTTTAATTATTTAAAAAAATTTAAAAATTAATAATATTAAATTAATATTTTAATAAATAAATTTTAAGATTTCTACATTTAATAATTAAAAATATTATTTTAATTAATATTATTTAATTTTTAGTAAGAAATATATTTAAACAAAAATACTCCAATTAAATCTTTAATTATTACCCATTTTCTTAATTAATGTATAGCATTTTTTTAAGGATGCTATATTAAATTTGTATAGATAACACTAATACTAAATCTGTAGGTATAAGATAGTACTATTGAATTTATAAGAGTTTGCACCTTTCTGACCTCGACAAAATCATGAGACAGTCACTAAATGATATATTCACACTCTTTAATGGACTTATGTACATAATTCACATGAAACTCGAGAATTTTCATCATTCGATATAAGAAAATTATGAATCTTGATAATTGTTATTACGTTAACAATCATTCCATCCGATCCTGCCAAGGCTGTTTGCTCCTTAAGGCTAATGTTACCTCAAATATGTGGATATCCGTGTAAGTCACCGTATACAACTTACCATCTAATTATGTATACTTGCTCTTTGCCACTTATTCTAGATATAGAATTATAAGTGCAAGTTACCAGCAAAAGAGAGTATTGCTTTGAATTATATTAGTACATTCTCAAAATCCCAAGAGTCCACCACAGCTATTAATTTAGCAAATTATTCGGAAGAGTCGGGAACATGCCACTTAAGATCATCATCTGCGGTAGCGGCATCGGAGGACTTTCAGCTGCTGGGTACCTCCGCGCCAAACATCATGTCACGGTCCTCGAGCGCGGCACGCTCGACTTCACAGTGAACGACTATGGAATGTCAATCGTCTCTAATGCCTTCAATCTCTTGCAAAGAGCTGGCATCAATCCAGAGAATCTTGACATGGTCGTCATGACCCACGTCTGGACAAGAACCCCCAATAATGAAGAGCTGAAAACTACTCATTTCGATACGAGGGCGAGATTTGGAGGAGCCCCCTCTGTACTGGTTAAGCGAGCCAAGCTACAAGGAGAGTTAATGCGATTCGCAACTAGTCCCAAGTTTGCCGGCGCACCAGCTGAAGTTATTGAAAACGCTAAGGTGACTAAAGTCGATACCGCCGCTGGGAAAGTATGGACCGAAGATGGAAGACTCTTTGAGGGCGATTTGATCATCGGCGCCGACGGTATCCACTCGGTCGTTCGCGGCGCCATCCTCGGAGATCAAGATATCTCAGCATCCGTCAAAACTTACAATACTCTATCATTTATGACACAGCTATCTGTCGAAGATATCCGATCAGATCCTAACTTTGCTTACCTATCTGACCCCGCAACCCAGGCTGGTCTCGCCAATGCGCACGCGAGCTCGGGTCCTGAAGTGAACAAGCACATACTTGCTTATCATACCTCGCTAAGTTCCTTACAAGTCTTGGGCTACACCTCCGAGAAGGAATTTTCCGAGCAGTTTGACTCCGCTAAGACAGCCATCATCAAAGACGTCCCCGCATCCAGGGTAATTGAGGAATTCGCACCGGAGTTTGGTGAAGGATTCATCAACCTCTTCCGACACAATAAGATTGACGCCTGGAGGATCCGCGACGTAGCTGCCATGGATAACTGGTTTTCCGGTAAGGCGTTGCTAATTGGAGACGCTGCACATGCGGTAACTCCTCTTGCCGGACAAGGGTCCAATATGACCATCGAAGACGCAGAGGCTTTAGGTTACCTTCTTCGAGACGTGGACTCGCCCGACGCCATTCCAGATATTTTGCAGAAATTCATGTCGTTGCGCAAGGATCGAGTCGATTTCGTTAGACGCCGCTCACACGAGATAGGAGGTATACGGACAGAAGGAGACAGAGACAGGAAGCCGATCACCCCGGAGGAATTTGCGCGGAAGATTTATACTTATCAGGGGATTGAGCAAGCGTTGAGCGGACCGAAGCACCCAGGTACGGGGTAGAAAATATAAACTGGCGCAATCACCGGGGGTTGGGCCTCCAAGTATACCGCCCATTGTAAGTATTTTAAGGTGCTTGTTAAATAATAAGGCTACCTCCTATTCCCACATGCATTCCTGTACCGTAAAGCTGAAACACGGTAGACTACTAGAACGAATAGCACCTATGGTCTTGACTCGTATGTCCATTTAAATACATCGAGAACGTAGTTTTACAATTCTTTCCATTGCGGAATGTTTACTTTCATTCCAAGGCACTATTGCTTCCTGTAAAATTGTGTGAATCCATTTACTGTCTGCTTTCATACGCAGAATATCACCAGTATCCATTGCGTTTTGAATAGAAAGGGGGTGTGCCATCCGATGTTTGCTGAAGTGTTATGGTTGATTGGTGAATAGGGGTTAAAGGGGTAAGTTGATCCGCATCCCTCTGAGTAGAGACTGGGGGATGCAAATGTTTCGAATCCTTGTGGTAGTATCTGTTACTGGAATAATATATTAGAGGAACTTCCCGAGGGCGTCTAGACTCTTCTGGTAGAATGACTGTTTCAATTGTACTAGACTTTTGTCGTCTAGACTGAAATTTAGAACGTCGCCGATTCTTATCGGACATGGCAAGCCAGAATGAACGAAGGCCCGGTGCGCAGCCGACGATAGCAGTGCCGAAAATCTCCGTATAACTATAATCGTTTCAAGATTAATACAACTTATAGCCAGAATGGAGGTAATTTTACAGACTTACGAGGTGATCGCAATATTTCCATCGTTCCATAGGGGATCATTACCATATCGCACAATGATTCTATACGCCAGACCGGTAACGCTAGTAGCAACTACACTTATGTAATGTTAGCAGATGTACTACATCGAAGTAGCACGGAAATGGTCTTACAGAAGACCGATGAGGAACACGATTATCAAGTTTCTCTTTTTATCTCGGTCGATAATAAGCCTAGAAGTAATGCATATAGGTATTATGACCACAGTGATATCGAATATTACAGCAAATACACCTAAAGTTATGGTCTGAGGTCCAGCAGATGTGGCACACGTAGCGACGAAGGCGGCGTTCCAGTGTTCGTTAGGAATTGGCTTGCAAACAACCAGCATATATATGAGAGGGGCAATAGAGAAAATAACGACAGCTCCTATGAGAATGTAGGACGTGCGTCGAAGCCATTTTAGAGAACCAAATACCCGGATGAAAAATGCCGGAATAGAAAGTTTCACGAAGGCGTGGGCGATCATGTTCAGGATCTCACCGACAAAATGAAGCTAAGGAGTATTAGCCGAGATATCTAAGTAATAATATGGATTCTTGTTTGATCTCACTTCGAAGAGCCGAAAGGTAATGGCGCTGACGGGTACGTCCCATGTGTGTTTGAACAGCCCAGCCTTCGCTTGAACTAGATTTGACTAGTCAGACCATTGCGAATAAGATGATATAATAATAAAAAGAGACATACACTTATATAGTACAACCCAGTAAGAGATCCCAAAGGCTTCTCCCAAAACACATAAACCTTGACAGGGTTATTTCGATGTTAGCAGTGTCCTATAATCTAATTATTTAGCAAGCCAAGGTCAAGAATTACTCACAGTCGTCAAGATGCAGCTTTCTACTGTGTTTAAGCGACATTCCCAGACGTATAATTATTAAAATCGTGCTAATTGGTATAAACGCGAACCCTGTCGCTAGTACTACCCACTGAAGTGTAGACCCTCCTTCAAAGTTAGGAGGGTCCCCATTTGGGTTGCCGGCGAGGGGGATACTTGACGGATCCAGTCCTGGCAAAGTCTCAAGAAGACTCATCGTGCCGAGATGTTCACATAGCCAATTATTTCTAAGATATCAGCATCGAAAGTGTCGGAGGTAGGAAATATGCTTATGTATAGGAAGGAAGCAGAATATATTTTCCTACAGACCCGGTGGGGGGAAACACATCTATGACGACCTCCCACAAGGGTCTGTATAAACGAAACAGACTAGGAGCGCGGATTTAGAAATGTGATAGCACCACCAGGGCTTAAAATAGACATGCAAATCGTGCTGGTGTTGGTGAGTATTCAGCTGCTGCGAGCTGTTAGAGCTTCTTATCTCCGAGGTGTTGAATCCTCACCTTTTTGGGAAATATTCCTCGAGTACGACATGGCGTTGCATTGTGACTCTGCGGCGAAGGATGACACTCTAGTATAAAACGTAGCATTTTGTTAGAACAAAGCTATCAAAAAATCGATTTTACCTAATAGAAAGTTTTAAATAATTAACGTTAGGCTTTCTTTTACCAGATATGCAGCCCTAGGGCGAGGCGGGTAAGGGAACATATCGGGCTGACAACACGGATCTCCTTCACAACCCCGCTGGCGTAGATGATGGGCATTGAAATATGCGTCAGGGGGCGTGAGGGGTCGTGAATTCGCAAAACAATCAAGGTTCTTGGCCAAACACGTATATTGAAGAGAAATGCCCTCCAGATTGACCCCCTATTCCGCTAAACAGAGTCCAGCAAGCTAGTCTAAAGCTGTCATACAATAATCAGGATCCCATCAAGAAGACGAAACAATATCTTGGAACCAATCAAGAATCACCTGCCCACTGAACACAGCCGCGCCTAACGAGCAATGCTCCCCGGCCCCATCCACCGACTCAAACATATGGTACGTAGCGAGATCTCCCAGCTTGTCCGCAAGTAGCTTCGCCTGCCCCTTGAAGAACATATCGTTCTGCGCCTCGGCGACAAACACGGGCGTAGTAATATTCTGTACAACCCCATCTAGCCTGTACTTATCAACCTTGGTCGCCCACGCGAACGGGCTCGTCTCCTTGAATGCCCAGAGGCCCTGCTCGATGCCCCAGCGCACGGACGTCGGCACGCCATTCGGCTGCGCCAACAATGCGAAGATATTAGCGTCGAAGGCGCTTGAATTACCCGCGCGGAACAGCGCTTCCATCTCGGGCCCGAACTCGTCGAAGATAACCTGCCCAAAGGAGTACAGACCGTCAAAGGCGATGACGGCGGCGAGACGGTGCTCGAAGGCTGCGGCACGGGGGGCTAAGTAGCCGCCGAAAGAAAGGCCCAAGAGACCGATCTTCTTGCTGTCGATGTCGCTGCGCGAAATCGCGTAGTCAACTATGGGCGACACGACATCCTCCCACTCCGGGATGAAGCCAATATTCTGCTGGCGACGCACGGTAGGTTGTCCGGGGCCCTCGAACGTGATCACGTTGATGCCGCGCTGGAGGGCTGCCTCGCCGATCACGTGGTACATTTCCTCCTGCGAGCCGTCGTAGCCGCTGCACATGAGAATCGTCGGACGGGGGCCTGGCTGGCCGCTGCCGAAGAAGATAGCCGGAATCTGGAAACCCTTGCCTTGTAGCGTGATGCGCTCGCCAGGGACTGGCAGTAGTGCAATTGCCTTGTCGAAAGCCGCGAGCTGTTTGGTCCAGAGCATGTTGATCCGGGAGTCGTTCCAATTGCCATGGAGGAAGAAGTCGGCTGAGCGGTAGTAGGTCGCTTCACGGAAAAATGCGTTCCTCGCAGAAATGGGGTACCGACTAGAGTCAATGGCGCTCGCTTGGTTCTGAACCCGATCGGCAAGGCTATGGAAGGCATTGTAGTAGCTTTCAAAATCTCCCGCGATGATGTGATTTGCAGCAACTAAGACTTCGCCCACATCCGAACCCTGGTAAGGTGCCAAAGCTAAAGCCCGAAGAATCTCGAAGTGGAAGTCCTCATCAGAACTCAGCTGAAGCATAGAACCAGGATCGGAGTCGTTACTCCGTTTGAATAGTTGAGACACTTGAACATTCTTTCCCACGTGCGGAAGTCCCTAATATTCATATGTTAGTTTCAAGAAGATGGCTTCTAGGTTCCATTGGGGGGTTTTTTATACACTTACAAGGACCAAACTTGAGCAAGTGAGGAAGAATAACGGTATACTTACGGATTTCATGACGAAAACTCATATAAGTAACGGTTGAATAGAATAATTCGTAAATTTCCTTGCCTGTAGTAGCCAGAAGTAGTTGCTTGTTTCGAGAACTTGTTATCTTCATAGGACAAGCTCATCGCTATATATACTACATTTTGATTATTGGTATCGTTATAAATTATTCAGCTTCAACTACAATATTTTGATACTTCGTCATAGCTGGAGGCGCAGACATACTCTGCCCATGGAACGAATATTCAGATTGTTTGGTAGACCTAAGTTGGTATTGACAACGATATGTTAGTGATGTGAGCGAAAGCGAGAACGAGGACGAGAACGATGCACTAAAATGCTTGGCGATGGTCCCACGTAATACTGAACCATTACCATTTTGGCAACATTACATGACCCCAGGTTAAAGGATTGAATCTGCATGTTTAAATTAATGAGGATGCCCATGAACACTAAAATTATTTGTTTTCTATAGCTTCCAGTGGCCAGGCGAGTAGACCTTGCCATACGTCAGGCAGTATGCCAGCGATTGCGCGGAGCTCATCAGCTCCTATATTGGCAACCCACCAGATGTTCTCAAACCTCGTTAGCAGTGCGAAGTAGTGAGCGAGTATGACTAGAGACCTTGGTGATCCTTCCTGAACTAGTTCGACGAATCGTCGTCCTACTAGCATAGGAAACATAATTAACATTCTTAAGACGATACATGATAGCCCTTGCTCGTCTATTAGGTCAAGGATAGTGCACATGTAAGTGAGTATACGCTGATAGGTAATTTGGATTTCCTCATCCCAAGGCTCGATAGCTCGAATCTCCTCGGGGCGGTCCATCAGATGTTGCCATCTCTGATAATCCCCTACGCTTGATAGTTTTCCGTCATTGTGTATACCGCGAGTATCCTTAATTAATTGGAAGACTGGCGACTGAGGATCTGGACCCGTTCGCTTTACTACCTCGACGAATGTTGATGTAGATGCCTGTATTAAAGCGAGCCATTGCCATGGCGGCGTGTAAGGTTGATAACTTCGACCTTCGAGCTGGAGAAGTGCAACAGCCCTTATCAAACATGATGTTAAGCAGACTGCATCTGCCGTTTGTTTGTTCACATTTGATAGCTCTCTATTATGTTCCCGAACGGCCATAGAGAAGTATGAATTAGCAGCATTCTCGGCGCCACCCACAATTTCTTCGCTTCTACCAAGCTTTGCTAAGTGTAGGGCTGAGACGGTGTACATGGAATATAACAAGCCATCGGACTCTAGGGCGAATTTCGGAACCACCCGAGAGAATAAACCTCTAGTGTGGTGGTCAATCGCAATTGTTTCTCCCGTCTCAACAACATATTGATGCATCAACCTCGCCTCTATCATTCGCCGCGTGCGACTTTCCGGCGGGTCGCTTTCCTCAAGCCTGTAGGTAGGTAACTGAGCTAGGGTCGGCTTCCCAGAGGCTGCTTTTACGGATGCATTGCGATCGTAGATGCAAGGCAAGCCGTGGCGCTTGCAGTTATGACAGGTCGGCTTTTCCTCGTTGCACTGAAAAACACCAAAAAAAAAACCTATTAGTTGGATTTGCAGTTGAAGTGATCAGCTTACTACCACCTTTACTCTTCTAGCTCGGCAACGCTGGCAACCTACAGAGAGTGAGACTGAGAATGTATATAAAAATGGGTTCAGACTACATACCGAACATGGATTTCTTATGCCCGAGTTTCGGTGCTTTGTGGGGAAGCGGAAGACTGGAGCCGGACGCCATGATTGAATATCTACTGTCGTAAACCTAAACGAAGTGTCATGATAGAGTAGAGTAAGAAGGCTAACAAGGACGCGAGAACGAGCGCGATCTTTAACCGAGAACGATTTCGCTTTGATATTATTTGCTAGGGCTGAGCGGTCGGGGGTCCCTGGAAGGAAGATCGTATGGGTTGGGGTGGCTCAGCTAGGTCCACCAGGTCCAGCATTATCGCCCATTATTAGTACCATGGTAATAATCTATCCAGCTTTACATAGACATCGGGAATAATGTCTAATCTCATCAATCTAAAACCCGTAGCCTATTCCGTCCGCGAATAATACGACATCCAGGTTCAACCAATCGCGTTCCGGCGCTTTTAAGTTGAAAAGGAGATATCGAGCTTAGTTAAAGCTAAAATAACATCAATTTTGGTGTTGCATTCTGTTCTGGTTCATAATGACGATACAAAAGACTTTCAACGGCACGTGTCTATCATTAACTGGGCAATTTATAGCAGCTTTCTCTCTCGTAATTATCAGTACAGGTTGATGGATTAAAGGTTTGAAGAAAAACGAAATACATTCATGCCAAGCGAATCTGCGTCATGTTTCTTGCAAGGTACCTAGCGAGCAATAGCTTCTATCCACAAAGCAAAGCAAACATTCCATAGTCTCAGCGTAGACAACGCATTAGTCATGCATGACTATAACTATCAATAAACCATCCCTTTACCTTCATTCAAACTCAACAATTCATCGTGACAATTATCATGCCTGGTTGGCAATCAATGGAAAGAGACCGTCTTGCCAAATGTCACGAAACAGTGTAAAAATGAAAACACGGATGCGTATAGAGCATCAAATCAATCCCTACGTCGGATTCTGTTTAACATCGAGAGTTCGATCGAGGGCAGCGCCCGATTAAGTTGGCGATTTTTTTTTTTTTTTGGACGGCAATTCACCAGATATCTCCTGTGGGCTTAGTAGGATGCTTTCGTAGGTTCTCCGCTAAATCGGATGTCCAGCTCAGGGTACGCTGAGAGACGGACTCTGATGGTGTCGGAGAGCCTCTGACTTCGATGGTCTCTTTCCACTTCCTAAAGGAAGTATTGTTCTCTTCACTTCCCGGACCCCAGCCGAAGACTGAAGGGGACTTCTGACTATTCCTATAGTGACTACGCCGAGGAGGGGTACGAATGCCGTTCTGGTTCTCGAGTTTAGGAGCACCTTTGCTGTTCTGTGTTCGCTGATTTGCCCCAGTAAGATCTCCTCTTTCATGGCCCGTCCCTCGGCGTCGAGAAGCATAGCCTAGGTTTTCCGGTTGATGGCTACCCCAATGGTTGTAGCTGGTGGTTTTACCTTGGTTTGCGTTAGGGAGTTTGCCAACCCACGGAGTCTCCGTATTGTTCTTAGTAAGCTGCTGAACAAAATCTTTGACGATATCATTGTCGGATTGAACCCCAGAATTTCCAGAGACGCGGAGTTTCTCGGCATCAGCCTCAATGGCTTGCAATTCTTTAGTGCCTTGCAACTTTTCAAGAGGAATAGGCTCTCGCCATTCGTGGGGTAATATCTTACGCTGTGAGGTTCGCAAGTTAGCTCATATTGTGATATTTAACCAAGGGAAGGAAAGGGAAATGTACATTTGACCGCTCGTATTCCCCGTTACGAACAACAAGTTCGGAATCGTCAGTTGCGACGACAAGAGGAGATGCCACTGAATTGCATATTTTCTTGGTGGAGGCGTGGATAAGGTCGACAGGTCTAAGAGAAATGCGGTCATGGTTCTCCAACTCCGCATGATGAATACCGATTTTGTCAGATACCAGTCTTGCACTACTGGTTTCTGGCGATGAGGAACCATGCTGTTCGAAGCTATTACCATCCTGATAGATAGAGTCCTTCAAGCTGTATTCCTCTTTCTTGGATCCGACAATTCGACTCATGGAAGAAAACCCATGAGGAGAAGAAGACTCACGAATAGGGCAGATAGCTCCATCGTGGTCAGATTTGGAATTAGTAGAAATCTTAGTGTCCACGTGCTTTAGAGCATGATGAGTCGGAGTCAACTGCTTCTCCTGGGCACCGGTAGCCTCGCTCTGGAGGAGATAGACCAAATTCTGAAGAACATCTCGATGAAGACCGGTAATAGCCGGGTTTGATTCAAGAGATGTGAGGATCTTGATAAGTTAGGATATATCGAGACTGATGTGACATGCGAAACGATGCAAACAAATACTTACGATCTCCAAAGTTTGCGCTGCTAACTGATTTCCATTGGCATGCTCAACGTGCTTCTGAAAGTAGCTAGAAAGCATACCTTTCTCCGAATCTCCGACTTGGACAACGTTTAACAAGACCTTAATGAGGTCGGGGAAGAGTGAAGCCATCTTGGCGGTCTGTAAAATATATCAGCGATTAGTTATTCGTATGAACTGTAGAGATATGAGAATGGAAATATTCAATCGCGAAGTATGGGCGGATGGTATCTACCTTTGGCAGGTAAATTCTATTGGATGTAGGTAGCTAAGGGAAGAGGTAACAACAGTGATTGTATTTACAGACCTGTGTAAGTTTGGTGCTTACCTACATGTAGGTAAAGACCAGTAGGTATGAGGCAACGATGACTAAGAGAGACGCCACAGGGGAGGTGCTTGTTGACAATCCAAAGTACCTAGGTAGGAACGATCAATGTAAATGCCAAGATGTAATAGAAACGGGTGATTCGAGGTTAATTCAGAGACAAGGTAGATTAGGTAGTGAAACAAATAATATAAAGTAGGAAGGAGAAAGGTAATTGTTGGGGGAATTGGAGATTGCTAAACTGGAGATGTTACCTAGACTGCCATTTGGCATAAAGATTATTTTGTGTAGTAAAAGAAAATATATTTCCATATACCTAAGACAGGCAGGTTTAATGCACACAAGTGTTATTTGGTTGAGAAATGATTAGGGAGTGTGTTAGAGAAGGTGTTAGGGAGGGTGCGCCGGGGGATGCAGTCCGGAGGCAAGTAGCCGGGCCGGAGAGCAAATTTAGAAATTACCGGTCCTACCCTGTACCGAATGTTAACTGCATATATGTAGTACATAATACATACATTGAGGTAGCCATCTGCATGCATTAGTTACATGAGGTACCTAATGCAAGTGTACTAGGTACTCACATTCGACTTTACATAAAGAAATTCATACATGTAGGTACCTATTGTACACTCAATGTGTACCTATGTACCTAGATATGTTAAGGTGGAATTACCTAGGTATTTTCTCCAAGAAGCAATCTTCAACAAGACTATTTCCAGCCAGTCGCCCAAAGAAAATCTAGTTAGATCTATGCTTTTCCAATACTTTGGCTTGTATGTAAATAATCCCAAAGAAGAGCGGAGTTGATACTTCGTTCTAGGCATATTTTCTTTATAACTATCACAAATCTCAGTGCAGCCTAATAGTGGCCAAGAGCATGTCCACCAGGCTACTAGGTAGTTGTCGTAATTAAAGAGATTTGATAGAAATGACTGAAGTTCGTTTTATAATGGTTTGAAATTGGGTTATTATATTGATTGGCGATATTTTTACCAAGGGCAATGTTCCATGCTATGTAACCTGGAGTTTTTCGATGCAACGTCAGAAGAGGAAATACGCGCGGGGTTAACGATGACTGATATTTTCTTCCATCCGTCTCACCACTCAACAATCTTACGGTATTCTCTTATTCAAATCAACTTGTGGCTTCATGTATTTCTAAGATAGGGTGGGTATTTACTTCCTAACCTCAGGTAGTCATTTGTAACCCACAATGGAGTCCAGGAAGAGTCAGCAGAACTGGGCTAAACGTCAAGCCAAACGCGTGAAAGATCATATCGGGAGCATCAAGAACCATATCAGAGGAAATGCAAAGGCTGAAAACTCTCAAGTAGATGTATATGAGCGTGTGTCTTCGATTTGTGTATATTTATCTAACTACAGAGAGCGCATAGGCATTGTTTTAAATAAAAGTCCAATCCCCGAGGAAAGCACAGGTTGTCGACCTAGTACTGGGATAACCCACTTCACAGATCATCCAATCTTGGCTCCCATAGCTGTAGGAAACTCCGACGATGAATCGAATAATTCACCGTGTATATCTGCTCACTATGCAACCCATGGAGATATAACATTGAATGAATTGTCTCTCAATATAATATACCGAACAAAATCCAATAATAGTGACCCCCCGAATACATCACAGCCTAGACCTTCTATGCATAAAGAGGATCATGAAGCTAGAATAGAAGCATATCTCGGCAGTTTAAGTAGAAGTGGTTCCGGAGAGCTTCTAAGCCTCGACTAGCTTTGGGCAGCGGCGTATAAAATGTTCGAGGAAAAGGATCCAGAGCTTTTGGAAACTTATAGGCTAGTTCTGCTAGAAAAAGGCGGTTTAGAACAAACCAGTGAGTTAATATCTACATGCAAAGGGGTTTATACTAACTTATATCAGACGGTATTGAGTCACAACTTGGCCATGGAAACTGGCAAAAACAGGTCCAAAGGCTCGCCCAAGAGAGGTTCGATGTAAACCAAAAGGAGAGACTCAGCTTCCAGGTACGAGGAGGGAACGCCATCAGTCGCGATCAAATTCAGAAGATTTTGGGGGTAATTATTTCTATCAAAGATTCCGTGGCAATCGCTATTTCATCGGAACCCTTTACCGCACTAGGATGGGCAGGTGTTATGTTCATTTTCCCTGTAAGTCGGGCTCGACCCGTTGGTTCTCCGGGCGGTTATGTGTGCTAAACTAAATTGATCAGCTCCTGAGCACAATGTTGCAACAAGACAAGGATGCCATAGAAGGGTTTGAATGTATATTGTACCTTCTAGTTTGCTGCAGACTTATAGCCAACAGCTTTTTACAGCCAACTTCTGCAAACTTAGAGTAAGGACATTTTCCTATCGCGCTTTAAATACGTTCTAACTCTTATATCCAGTCCTTCCGAAAGCCACCACAATGCCTTCCTTGCTCTTCAATCGAAGATTATAGAATTTTACTACAGCGTCTACAAGTACCAGATTTCAGTTTTCCTACACTATAATCTCTCTACTCCCGGTAGATGTTGGACAGACTTTAAAACCAAGAATGACTGGAAAGGAACTTCAAGCCAGTTTAAAGCCACAGAGAAACAAATCAGGGGAGATATACAAGTCTTATCATCCTATAAAACTAATATGGTAGATGAGAAGCTTCGGGATTTTCTATCTAAGAGCAAACAGCTCCTAGAGGCATTCAACAGGAGTATAGAGAGCATAAATGTAAAGCCAAACCTCCAGTGATGTCTTTTTATTATGTACTAACTCGCACGTGTTAGTAAATTGAACAAGCTTCACTTCTAGGTCATCTTCCTGTCGCTAATTCTGCAGCGTTTGAATCCTCAGAAGCAGGCCGACAATCCTGCACTCCAGGCACTTAATTGGAGATATTTAACCGCTTACAAAACTGGGTAGAAAACTCTACAAAGCCAATTTTTTGGCTTCGTGGCATGGCTGGCACGGGTAAATCTACTAAGTCGAAGCACCGTTACTGGGGCCACCCTAGTGGGGACCACCCATTTCCCATACAAAATCAACAAAATCACCTATTCATAACTCATCCAAGAAAATAGCTAAAAATATCCAGTCTTTATTTTCTAATCCTTTACTACTATAATAGCCTATATAATCTTTTCCAATCTTTTGTTATGACCATTTCGTGGTAAAATTGTAAGAAGTGTTATTTTTGGTCATTTTTTAGCATTAAAAAGTTTCAAAAATATATGGGAATTTTATATATTTTATTATAAAGGCTTATAACTTCCACCAAAAATTAGCTATACATTTCTTTTTAAGATTAAAAGTTGTATTAAAAAATTCTTTATCCAATTATATGAATATGGGATTTTTACTATATAAATTGGCAAAGTTATAAGCATTAATTATCGTTAGCAGTTATACATATAAATTTGTATGTGTATCTGTTAGTGTATTTATTTATAATCATTTTGCCACAAATATTGACCCAATCTTTTTTTCAAATCGTGTACATAATGGGAACACTTTATTATATTTAAAAATGAAATCCTGATACTTTTACCTATTTTCTTGGATGAGTTATGAATATACGATTTTGTTGATTTTGTATGGGAAATGGGTGGTCCCCACTGGGGTGGCCCCAGTAACGGTGGTTTGACTTATTGCTTAAACAGTTGCTGCATCCTTAAGTAAGAATACCTCCTTTAGCAATGACTCACGGCTACTCAGTAACATATCTCTCGGCGCAACTTTCTTCTTCAAGCAGGACGACAGTAGTAGGAACCATGCGGGGGTGCTATTTACAACCCTTGCACACCAATTAGCCCATAGGCCTCTCGGCCTGGAAAGTGAGATAGCCCATGCTATTAGGCAACATACGAGTCTTAACATAGGTGTGCGAAACATAAAAACACAGTGGGAAGAGTTGATCCTAAAACCCCTGAAAAGAAATTCGGAAGATTCGTCTTCCTACACGCGCCTCGTATTAATCATTGACGCCTTAGATGAGTGCTGACACAAAGAAACAGGGACTATGAAAGCGAACGTTCAAGACATTGCCCATTCGTTAGGACGTGTTAAAGAGCTATCTAAAATCCATGTCCGGGTTCTCATAACTAGTAGGAACGAAACTCACATTTACACGGCCTTTAAATCACTAAAGGGATCGTATGAAGAGCTTGAGCTTCCGAAAGTTATACTTGATGGCCCTCGCGATGATATAACAATTTTTCTCGAGAGCAATCTTTACAGTATTTGGGAAAATAATGGAGTCGGTTCACAATGGCTTAGTCCAGAAGATTTCCGAAAGCTGGTTGAAAAATCTGACGGACTATTTATTTACGCGGCGACTGCTTGAAAACTCCTGGATGTCGTTGATCCAGATATGGCGAACAGGCGATTGCGTAATCTTCTTGAAGGAAACCACAACACGGAGTCTCCAGAGTCCCCAGAGTCCAACTTGGACAAAATATACCGCGCAGTCTTAGATTTTTATACGCGGGACTTGAGCGACGTTGAAAAGCAAGAGGACTTTTTCCTGAAAGAGATTCTACGGTTAATCGTAACGCTATTCAAGCCCCTACCAATCAGTTCACTAGCCGAGTTTACGATATCGAAAAGACCGGTGTCTAGGGTGGAAGAATGCCTACATAGTATACGTTCCATCGTCGACCTCCCAAAGGAGCATAAATCACTAATTAGCCCAGTACATGTCTCATTCTACGAGTTCCTCTTAGATAAACAGAGATGTGGGAGAACGGGCTTTTTTGTCGAGCCATCTACGGTGCATTTCCACTTGTTCGAAAGGTGTCTCGAAATTATGTCGCAACACCTTCATATGGATATGTGTGACTTTCGAAAGCCGGGAATTCTTTCTATCGAAATTTCGTCGAGTTTAATACAGCAGTCCGTCGAACCACATCTGCAATACGCCTGCAAGTACTGGGTTAATCATCTCATACAAATTGAGAAAACTCAGCTACCACAGGATATATTAACCGACGGTGGAAAAATCCATAAATTCTTCCAAAAACACTTTTTGAACTGGCTTGAAACACTCAGTTTGATCAAAGAGGTTGGAAGCGCTGTCCACGCAATTAACCATTTAAAGGTATTAACCAACGTGAGAACCTTAACTCTTCACTTTATATGATAATATTCATAAATACTAATTATTTTAGGCGTCAGGGGGTCAAGAATTATATAATTTCCTTCGGGATGCATACCGCTTCATCCTTTTCAACATACAAATCATTCGAGACGCCCCTCTTTAGGTGTATTATTCCCCAATTTTGTTCAGTCCATCTACTAGCATCGTACGACGTCTATTCCTAAAGCCGCTCATTGAGTGAGTTACAAAACTTCCCATTGTACACAAAACCTGGAGTGGTGAATTGCTGGCTATTGAGCACGACGATGTTGTTATGTCAGTTGCAATCTCCCCGAGCGGCAAAACAATTGTCTCTCAGTCGGGTTATGTGGTCCAGGTTTGGGAGGCTGCTACAGGCACTGAAATTGCCAAGATTGATTCTTTGACAGATGAAAAATATTTTATAAGAGTTTCAATTTCGCCAGATGGCTAAACTATTGCTTTAGGCTTGAAGTCCGGCACAATTCAATTATACGACGTGCAGACGAACGAAAGCATATATCTGTTAGTAGATCCGTTAGGTCATCAGGAATACCCCCCTATTGTGGCTTTTTCTCCATGGCCCGGTACGAAATTGTTAGCTTCCGCATCGTATAACAACATGTGTCGTGTGTGGGATGTATCAACATGAGAAAATGTCTTCACGAATAAGATTGCGGGATCTGATCATATATACGAGGTTGCGATTTTGCCTAATGGTAGCCTAGTGGTAGTAGGGTTTATTGACGACTTCGAAGAAGATATCATACAGGTATGGAATATAAGTACGGGCGAGTCAGTGGCCAAGTTCAATTATTCGAAAACCATCAAATCAATTACATTCTCCGCCGATGGGGTTACGATGGCGTTAGCAACAGAAGACGGGCTGGTTGAATTACGCAATACCAAATCATGGCTTACAACTATCAGTGTATCCCACGAGATGCTCCCAAATTCAGTTGTATTCTCCCCCGACGGGAGCATCCTTTCAATCGGATACGAACCTAGGACAATATACCTTCACAATCCGGTATCTGGAAAGAAAATTCGTAAGATAACCGTTGACCAGCATTTGCGCGATATGGTGTTCTTTCCAGATGGAAAAATATTAGCTATCACATTCGTTACAACTGTCCGGTTATGGGATATTACTATTAAAGATGAGACGAAAGTCTCCAAAGATGGACATGCTAGGGAGCTCACAATTCCTCACGATAGTAATATTGTTATGGCGAGTTCCTACAAAGAAACCACAATATGGGACTTGGAAAAGTTCGAAATCAAACTAGACATCCCACACGATAGATGGATTCCACATTCTCTGAGAGATGTTATTATAGGGCCTACGATCCCGACCTTCCACTTACGTTTCCTAGAAGTGCGCGACTTTTCCTATTCCACAGAATACTGTGATCTTGCGCCTATATTGTCGCCTGACGGTGCATTGGTAGCCTTCCGCCCAGGGAAAGAAGAAAACTATGTCTTTCTGCTCCAGATAAACACGCAGGAAGTACGTGCGAGGATACCGCTAGACCAGAATCAACCATTCATAAAAATATTATTCTCGCCGGACGGTACTCGCATGACAGTACAGGATCCTCAAAATAAGATTACCCTTTGGCATACAGCTAAGGGTGATCTTATACATACTTTACAGACATCCCATGAGATCTGGCCACTTGCAATGGCACTTAATGGAAATATTATTCTTGGAACACGTCCCTCGTATGAAACTTCTATGTTATGGAACCCCATAACAGATCGGACGGCAAACCTCCCTTTTCAACCATACGACATTAATCCGTCTTTCAGTAAAGACAACAAATACTTGGTCAGCGGCTCTGGTTGCCTACCAATCACATCTACCGCTGAAGATTTCGGCTGCCTTTATGTCAGCTATAAATGGGTGCTTCAAGGAGGCGAGAGACTTTTGTGGTTTCCTGAAGCGTATCGTATTTGGAAACGTGAAGTAATAGCAGTACACGGGGGTACAATCGTCCTATGGCTTGAATCTGACTCTGTCAGCTTCATCAAAATTGATCTTGAAAATACCCCTCTAGCGGGGCAGTATAAGAGATCTTCACAGGTTGAGCAGGGGGGCATTAGAGTCACAGAAATAGAGTAGCTTTACGGTACATGTGCTTCCTTTATCCGACTTGCTAGAAAGGGTTAAATGTGGGAAAGGTCGCTTTCATCTATTTAGATACGATATCTCATATGCAGAGACTAATGTACCTATATGAGCTAGGTTTTATACCTTTGAAATTCTGGAAAGTTTACGCTTTCACTATAAGGGTTAGAAGTTTATTGTTTAAATAAAGTTCCCAATTATCATATAAACTGCCTAGGTAAGTAAGTTGTTCAATAAGGTCTACTCATTGTGCTCTAGTTTCTAGCTAGTTGGCCAAGAGGGGAAAATCTCACTCAATTACGATCATTAGGAATATAGAAATAAAATAATTTATAATGCCATTAATGTAAAGGGGAAGTTTAGGGAGAGAAGCATTAGCTATATATACTAAGGGGCTTCAAACAAGATTACTGGGGTATAAATCCAACACTGACAGATTTCTACATAAAATTTTGAAGTCGTATTAACTTGTATCGTGGAGCATATTAATACGCGAGCTTAAATTAAACCCTATACCTAAGAGAAGATGATTTAGACTAATATAGAGAGGGCACGGGTGGCGATAAAGGAAATATTGACATAGAACTTATTCTCATAGAAGTATTGGAAATGATTAATAGACGAAAACTGATTTTAATTTTTAACCAACCCAAGGTCATATAACTCCGATACGCCATGCAATGCACAAAGGATATCGTTCCGAACCTAAAAAGCGATCCTTCTCTTGCGTCCCGTGTACTTGGATGTAGCCTTGACAACTTTTCCTTTTCGTTCCATCTGTTCCTTTTTTTTGATGATCCATGCCTTGCTCCCCTTTTTGATCTCACCCTTACCATTGCGGCTACCATGTCTTGAATCTAACACATCAACGCCCTCCATGCCCTTGATTACCCCAGTAATGTCGCCTCCATTCCCGTCGAGGTTGCCACCACCTACTGTGAGTACCAGGTATACCTTGACGTTCTTGGTCTCTGGGTCATCTTCTAATAAGCCAGCACCAAACCCGGCCCTTACCGCCGCGCTCGTGATCATCTTTTTCTGCTCGTCGTTCTTTGGGTAGAATTGACACACAGCTCGCCCACCTCTCTTCAAGCTTGCGTATAGACCATTGAAGAACCTCGACAAGCGCCCTGCAGGCGATACATCGCTGCTTTCGGCATTACATAGCCATTGTATCGCACTGATACTGATAGCTGCGTCGAACGTGCCGGCTCGGAAGGGAACCCCTTGCCCTATATCGGCTAGTAGTAGATCACCTTCCACATCCCGCTGTAACGCGACATCTAACATAGAGGCAGACACATCCATGCCTACCCACACGTGTGGGCCGCCTTCTTCGGGGGGTATTGAGGAGAGGATCTCGCCCGATAGACCGCTTCCGCAGCCGACATCGAGGATAAAAGAGGGCGAGGGTAGATCGAGGAGCTCAAGAGCTCGATGTGTCATAGATGCCTGAATGTTCTGTATTCGGGAAGACGTTGTGTATTTGCGTGCTTCGGAATCATTGTAGTGGACGTCGGCGGACCTTGATAATCGGGTCAGAGTGACGATATTCTTCTTTGGTGGGGGAGGGGCTGTTTTACGTACAGTGTGTCCTCTGGCCGCGACATGTTGGTCTTGGTTTATTGTAATAATTGAACCCAAATTAGTACCATATGCAGAGAAGAATTGAAATTTAGCGATTGGGTTATGTTGGTTCGGAATTCGGTATCGCGCTACTTTGAGGTATCTAATAAGGTACCTAAGCTAAGATAGGTAGGAATAGGATATTGGTAATGAGTCGCATTTTGTCAATTGCTTGTGATGCGCCGACGTCGAACTTTTCTGTGGGGCAGACTTTTATTCTTATCGTTATCCATTATCTTTAACCTAATCAGATGTCTTAGGTACCTATGTAGGTATCTAGGTACCTAAGTTAGGTACCTATGTAAATAAGGAAAATCAAATTGCCGCTTCCGCCATCAAAGTGTGGAAGGCCACGCTTTCAATTCTTCAGCTCAAGCTTTAGTCGCGTCGGTTCGCCCGGGCCAATCCCATAAAGGCCAAGATATATTATGTAGCCTTTCTCAATGTCATCATGTTTGTCCTTACCTAAGAGGTAGTATCCAACTTCCTTTCCCTCTTTACCAGATAGTTATACTATGATACTCTCATCATATCATAATTGCTACTACGAACAATGTGGATTCTACCTCTCGTTGGGTATCTCGGCTCCATCGTGGGCTTTTGCTTTTTGACATTGGCCATAGGTATGCTCTTGGCATCATATTCTTCATCACAAAGATATATCCATATCCATATATCCTAGTCTAACTTCCCAATATATGTTATCTGATTTTTAACATAAGACTTTTCTCTATAGCTTCCGGTCTTTACTACCTCTCTGAATTAGTCGAGGAACATACCGTCATCGCAAAACGACTTCTAACTAAACTCATCTACTCTATCATCGGACTTCAGCTCATACTCTGGCTTATCGATGGATTCCCTTTGGGGTTGAGCCTAATGGGGATTGTATCGCATGTTATATACCTCGGAAATATGCGACGCTTCCCATTCGTCAAGTTGACGGACCCTTTGTTCATTGCCTCGTGTGGTATGTTAATATTCCTGTCTTTCCATTCGGGGTCAGGTCGGTTAGATCCAGGGGTCACTAACTATGCGGCAGTGCTGGTACTGGTCAATCATTACTTTTGGTTCCAACATTTCTCTGAGGCGCAGCAACGGTCATACTCGCGCCTATCGTCTATGTACGACCACCCGGATGTACCAAGTTTCACCGAGATCGCCTCGTACTTTGGCTTGTGCGTATGGCTCATCCCGTTCGCCTTATTTGTTAGTCTGTCCGCCAGCGATAACGTTTTGCCCACAATCGGTACCGAACAACCCTCGCGTGACGTTGATGGAAAGAGTAAGCGACAAGGCATGGTAAAAGTTATTGTTGATAACGTGCTATCGGCTATCGGAGAAGTTACCCGTTTAGCAGGATGGAAGAAGCCAGAGGACCGCTTCTAAGACCACAGTAGGGTTAAGAATCAAGTAGGTAATAATATGTACGTAAATTCATGATCCGTCGAAAAAGCAGTAATGGTAAGTCATCTATCAGTACCCGCACCTATTTATTGGAAGCTAACCATATTAAAGCATCTCCAACCACAAATATGTATGCATCAAATATAGGCATCTCTACCTTCTCCAATTGAAGGTGTAGACGTGTCTCTAGTCCGACCTGTCTTGAGACAGTATGCTCTAAGACCCGAGGGAGATCGATCAACTAGTAAGTTAACGCTTATTTCTTTGATAATATGAGGAAAATATTTTCATGATGACATCTCCAATTTATTATGCTAGATTGTATTTGAGTCGCTCGACCTTGATGTGAACGATTGGGTTTACCTGAACAAAATATTTCTAATCATATTTCTGAAACATCAGTATTTTTGTATTTGGTTGCTAACTTAAATTTCAGGTATATTAGGCCTCGTGATATATAAATGTTCCAAGTCGAGGATCAGCCAATGCACCGTCACTGTTTGTAACATACATACGAGGATATCGTTGATGTGAGGTTATTGGGTATGACAGCAGACCATCGTTGTCTGCGTTCCATAATCCTCGGCCCATAGGCTACAACATTGAACTGTTCACCGAATAAGGAGTGCATATTCAAGTATACCGATAAAGCCAATGCCTAATGCCAACAAAGATGATGGTATTACCCGCAGACACGACCGTATTCAAGATACTGAATATTTCAAGGAGGGTATTGTTTATAGACATATTCAATATTACTATAAGGCGTGGAAATCCAACAGTATTAGGGAAAATGTGATAAAAAAAAAGTCTACAACACAGGTGAATGTTTCTATCGAAAAACTGGCCTATGAGAAGAGTCTTTATTTGTTTGCCTATTGTAACCCCAATATGCCGCTCGCGTTGACCACCATACACCCTGCCTACTTTGGTCTAATCTATGTACCCAGAGCAGATCTATCTCCCTATTTATCATTAGCCTGAACGGACGGGTTATACAGGTTGAGGCTGAGCAAGATGGAAGAAATCTCCATCAACATTCTTCATGTTTCAAATCTGCTATATGTGTGTAATACAACAGATCTGAGCTGGGTTATTTTTTGCGAACCAATCGAGTAAATGGCGCTGGACAGCAAGGATTGATCGGCAATGCTCAGCCATTGGCTCTCTACATTTTTACCAAGAGCGGTAAGTAGGATGATCGGTAATTGGGCTAAGTTCTGCATCGTATATAGCGGGATCCCCCATGTTCCCACGAGTTGTTGTTCCCAGCCCCAATAAAAAGAATCCTGCTGCCTGGGATTTCAGAATACGAAGTCACCTAACCTTGACTTGCTCATGCTGGGATATACTCCTAAATATTGCAAAATCAGAGCAAAGCAATGTCAACTCCATATATTTACGCTCTCTCATTCGCTCCGCGCCAGAATGTGTTGAATAATAGGAGTAATTGGCTTCTCGAATGCGTGAAAGAATGTCATGTAAGCAGGGAGTTCAACGAGGCTCATTCGACTATTCAGTATGCAACACCGTAGCATGCAATCTTTGATCTGTAACTACAAATGATGCCGCAGAAATGCCGTGTAATGATAAACACTCGAATGGTATACTGCTGTGGGGGCTTGGCCAATGCCAATTTTAATTCGGAGCTGAGCCGTATCATATATGATTTATATCTGCCCCCGATTTGAATACTTAATAATAATCGACAACTTGGTCAGTTATTCTATGGTGTAAACCTACTCAATGACACGTATGGCATAGCTTCTATTACCAGTTGTTGTCAGCTCTGTTGAAGATGAATCTACAATCGCTAGGGCGCCAGACGTGGGCGTTGACGAGGAAGAACCTCCTCATAACCGTTCTTCGAAAGTGGCGCTCGACCTTCTTCCGATCTCTCCTCTTCCCGATACTTGTTCTGGTCCTCTTACTTGAAGTTCAGAATTTCTCCAAGGATACTAACAGATATGGAATCGCCAATCCCCGTTCGGTCAGCAGCCTTGCCGATAGCATGGCGAGTAATTCGAAATCGCTTGTCTTAGTTCAAGAGCCTGGTCTTGGGTCCGACTTTCAGGCTGTTCTTGAGAAGATTACAGACCCCCTTGATTCTAATAGACTTGTTCATCTCGATGACTCCAACAAGGTCGATGCCACTTGCCCGGTAGATTATCACGGGAACTCGCCATGCCATGCGGTAGTAATCTTCAAGGACTCGCCTCTCAGCGGGCATATTAACGCAACATGGAACTATACTATCAGAACAGACCCCAGCCTCAACTACTGGTCTTTCAACGTCTTCGACACGGACAGCGCTGTCGATAAGGTCTACCTACCTTTACAACTAGCAATCGAAAACGCGATGCTTAACTTAACTGAAAGCCCAGACTTCATGCCTTATACTTATCAAACACAAGAGGAAGTGGATGAGCAGTCGAGAAGGGGCTTTATCATTTTGGCGTTGTATCTTTTGTCTTTCGTCTACTACATCACCTTTATCCCAGTTGGCCATCACGTTGCGGGTATGATAGCGTCCGAGAGGGAATCCGGGATGTCAGACCTAATCGACGCAATGGGCGGAGGAGTTGCTTGGCCGAGGGTTCTGAGCTATGTTTTCACATTTGATATTCTATATCTGCCTCTATGGATCATCATGGGAGCTTGTAAGTGACCTTCCGTCGGGTAATTTTAAACGTCGTCTCTAACGTTAGTTAGTATACTGGGCCCTCCTTGTCCCTACCCAAAACGCGGCTGTTACGATATTCTGGCAGATATTCACGGGATGGGCAATTACAAGTGCGTCTGTGTTTGGGGCTGCCTTTTTCAAGAGATCTGCTTTTGCCAGTGTTTGGGTTTCGTTGATCCCCTGGCTGCTAGCTATCTGCTCTGCCTTCTCGGAAAACCTAGCAAGACCAGCTCCTCTTAGCCAGGTCGTTGCGTTGTCTTTCTTCTTTCCTAGCATGAACTACATCTACTTCTTCAACTTCATTGCCAAGGCCGAAATTGCTGGAATCCGCCTCAACATGCAGCAACCAATACCAGACTCGAGCTTAGACACGGGACTGGTTACCGGTCAGGGGCACGGGATCAATTGGGTCAGTCTCACCGGCCCTTATTTCCTCTGGATTATCTTGGTTGTCCAAATCATTGGTTACGCATTGTTAGCCGTTCTGGTTGAGACGCTTCTACACGGGAACAATAACCGTCGTCGAACATTCCATGACGGTCCAGAAGCAGTCAATTCCCATGTCGCTATCGAGACTATCGACTTGGAGAAACAGTATCGGCCATCGTGGTTCAAGAAATTCTTCTGTTGTGCCCGCACTCCGAAAACGAAAGCCGTCGATGGGTTGAACCTTGTCAGTCAGAAACGCCAAATCCTTTGCCTATTAGGTCCTAATGGTTCTGGGAAAACATCAACCCTCGACATGCTAGCTGGATTTCAAGTGCCTACTGGAGGTCAAGTAAACATCAATGCTTCGCCGTCGCAATTGGGTAAGTTACATTATACAATTGGAGCCTGGGTCCTTTTACTAATTTATACAGGTATTTGTCCACAGCGTAATGTATTGTGGGATAACTTGACTGTCTACGAGCATCTGGTCATTTGGAATACTCTTAAAGGCAATACCGAAGATACAGCGGCCCTCGAAAAACTAATTGAAAAATGTGACCTTGCGCTCAAGAAGAACAGCTTTGCGAGAAACTTGAGCGGTGGTATGAAGCGAAAACTCCAACTGGCTTGTATGCTTGTCGGTGGCTCCTCCGTCTGTTTAATGGACGAAGTTACTTCCGGTCTTGACCCCCTATCTCGTCGTGCCATTTGGAATGTGGTTCTTAGCGAGAGATCCCAGAGAACTATGGTGCTAACTACACATTTCCTTGACGAATGCGAGGTTTTATCAGACCATATAGTAATCATCACACTGGGGAAACTCAAGTGCCAAGGAACACCGACTGAACTGAAGAACCAATATGGCGGAGGCTATCGTGTCCACATCCCCAGGACCGAAGACATATCGAGCATATCATACCCAGTGACACAACAACACGATAGGTATATTTGCAGGACGCCGGACTCGACTTCCGCTGCGGGACTCCTAGCCTCCCTAAAGAACTCAAGTGATTCAGAGTTATATATCACCGGTCCCACTATCGAAGATGTATTCCTAAAGGTCTCCGAGGAGCCCCATACCCTCATCGGTGAGACACCGGAGGAGATTTCAATCGCAGACTCTCAGTCAAGCAGGGTGAAAAGCCCATACGTCGAACCACCTCTATGGGTTACCTACTCACAGCAATTCTGGGCTCTCTTCCTAAAGAGGATGCAGATCCTGCGCTCAAACTGGTGGGCTTACCTCTTCGCCCTGGCCATTCCTATCATCGCGACCTATGCCATCGGGACTTTCCTCGAGGACTATGAGATTCCCGACTGCAATCGCCTAATTTCATTTTCACCATATGATAGCCGTATGAGTTACACATATACAAGTTCATTAGCACTCGGGCCTCCATCCGTAAACAGTACAGTCGAAGATATAATTAATGCTACGAGTAGGTATCGCTACAGCGGCTATGGCGGTGGGCCCTACCTCCTAGATAGCCGGAACGACCTCGAGGACTTCGTTCGTACCAACACCGTGAATATCTCGTATGGCGGCGCGGCATGGATGGGTAATAACACCAAGCCACTTGTCGCCTACTCTGCAACGTCTGGATCTTCGGGCGCTTCTGGCCTATTGAACCTCGTTAACCAGGTCCGCAGTGGAGGACGCGTAGCAGGTTACCTGTCTACTCTTCGCTCCTATCACCAGGCCGAGGGAGGACAGAGCATGTTCTACGTCACCATATTCTGTCTACTCCAGGCGCTCTACCCAGCTTTCTTCTCTCTTTACCCGACCTACGAGCGCAGATCTCAAGTACGAGGACTTCAGTATTCGAATGGTGTCCGACCGTTCCCTCTGTTATTTTCGTATTGGATGTTCGATTTCGTGTTTGTCCTAGTGATCACCGCAGCTTGCACTGCCTTGATCGCTCCTATCGCTCCATGGTTCGGTATAGGTTACATCTGGTTCATACAAGTGCTTTACGGGCTTGCAGCTATCCTTTTCGCGTACCTGATTTCTCTCATGTCCCGCTCGCAGCCAGCAGCGTTTGCCTACTCAATCTTATTCATGGCGATCATGTATGCCATCTCGATCGTTGCACTGTTGGTAAGGTACCCCTTTTTAATCCTAATGTCGAAGTTGGATTTGTGCTAACCCTAGATCAAGGTTATCCAAATGACAGACGGTGCCAACCAAATGGCCAACGACGGAACCGCCTACGGACTTGGTCTTATCTTCCCTATCCAGAATCTTATGCGAGGTATGGCTGTAAGTTTAAACATGTACATCGTCCGTTGCCGAGGCCAGGACATGGTCACAGACCCGGGATCCTTCTACGCTTTTGGTGGACCCATCATGCTACTCATCCTGCAAATCTTTGGCCTTTTCAGCTTGCTCTTGTGGCTTGAAGGCGGTAGCTTCGCGTGGATCTCAAAGCCTAAGCCCCTGCCACCAGTCATCGACGACGCAGAGAAAAGCAGTTCCTCGTCAGGACGGCCGGATGTTGACGCCGAGACAGCTCGTGTGGCTGCATCGGAGATGGATCTCCTCCGTGCACTTCACGTATCCAAGAAGTTTGGACCTAATGTTGCGGTTGACGACGTGTCGCTCGGTCTCCAGGAAGGCGAGATCCTCGCTCTTCTAGGTCCCAACGGTGCTGGAAAGACTACTATGATTAACATGATCCGTGGTGATTCAACACCAAGTAGTGGTCGGATTTACCTAGAGGGTGTTGACGTGCTTAAGAACAAGCGACTAGCTCAGAAACACCTTGGTGGTAAGCTACCCCTATTCCATTTCCCTTATCTTTCTACCAGTACTAATAATATGAATATTATAGTATGTCCTCAATTCGACGCCCTAGATCTACTCACAGTCCGTGAACACCTAACATTCTACGCGCGATGCAAAGGCGTCGAAGACATAAAAGGTGCCGTATCCTACGTGATGGCCCGCGTGGGCATTACAGCACACGCAAGCAAGATGGCGGCCAAGCTCTCAGGTGGCAACAAGCGCAAATTAAGCCTTGCTATCGCATTACTCGGCGACCCACCAGTACTTCTCCTCGACGAGCCCAGCTCGGCCATGGATGCGGCGTCGAAGCGCGTGCTATGGCGCACGCTGGCCGCCGTGGCGCCCGGTCGCTCTGTCTTATTAACTACACACTCGATGGAAGAGGCTGATGCGCTCGCCACGCGTGCGGCAATTGTAGCGCGTCGTGTCCTTGCCGTTGGTACGACGGAGGCACTGCGTAAGACACACAGTAATGAGTACCACGTACACCTGATCCTGCGCAGTGCCCCGCTGTCGACGGCGGAGGAGATGCGAGGCGTAGAGGAGTGGGTGCGCAGCACGTTTGGGAACGCGCTGCGCTTTGAGGGAGAGAGCCTTGGCGGACAGGTTAGGTTCGTGGTCCCGGCTGATAGCAGAGTTCCTGAGTCAGCGAGTGCTTCGCCCACCAGCGATGCGATTGGGCCTACGGGAGGGCGGCACGCAACGCGCAGCTTTACAAGATATCTGATTGAGACATTAGAGACGCGCAAGGAGGAGCTCGGTATTGATTGTTATTCTATCTCTGCTGCGACGATGGAGTCGGTGTTTATGAAGGTGGTTAAAGAGAGCGACGCTACTGAGGATGAAGGACGACAGCAAAAGCGCTGGTGGCGGTGGTAGAAATTAGGGACTGGTTGCGAATAAGAGACGGCTCGAAGAAAACCCGAGGAATGGGATATAGGATGTAATAGCATATTTCTTTATTGTCTGCTTTGTAAATACCCTATTCGTAATGGAGGACATATAAATGTCTAAGACGTTTAAACGTGATCGATACAATTATTAAATTTTCACTTTGGAGGAGAGAGAATCCATATGACTTAGGAAATACTTAGATTTATATTTCTCTCTTTACTCTTTCTATTATTCATGTATTGAAGGATCGATCACTAAACGATGAATGCCTGATAAATGTCAACTTTGCTGTACCGGGAGCTTCGTATATTATGATAAAAGGTATGAACAAGACTGTAGTTGAAGTATAAGTAAACCCGCATATCCACTGTTATAGGAGGAGAACATAAATAGCTACGGTCATGTTCATTAAGCCATTTCTCCTTAATCTCAGTACATTCATTACCCAACGTATAAGTAACTTGGTCAATAGGCGATTTTTCTTCTAATATTTTAGAGGGGGGTGGAGAAATCCTAAAGTGATATTTCAAAATCTATTATTAAATTTTCTCCGTCCATAAGAATTATCGTCTATGAGAGGTATATTATCACTTGACGACTTTGCTCTTTCTCGGTTGGCAATCAATAGAGTCCCAATGAAACCAACTGTTCGCTAATGATAGTATATTCAAATTCCACGTTTCATTTTGATAAGCTTCACATTGTTCAGCCTTTCCAAGCCATACGTATATCTTTTTTAAAGATGCCCTTGTTCTCACATAAACCAAGTCTGAGCGCGCAGCTAATGAAATACAGATGAGTAGAGTTTCAATAATCTATAAGCATTTATACATTTCTTCCCCCCGAGCTAGACCTACACCTCTAAACGCGAGCCTTCCGTGCTTCAGCAGCACCCTCCTCGTCATAGGCCTGGACTTCGATTTCGATGTGCATCGTATCCATACCGAGCTGTTTGACGCCGATTTCCGTCCACACCGGTTGATGATTCAGCATCCAGCGCTTGAAGTTCTCGACAATACGGTCGTGTGTGGCCTTAATATCCGTGCTGTATGTAACCACACGATATACCTGAGACCAACCCTTACCTCCGGCGTGCTTTAACGTGTGTTCGACGTTGTCGAAAGCTTGATCTACTTCTTCTAGGATATCCTGCTTGAGCGAAATGCTGGTACGATCCCAGCCACCTATTGAATCATGAGTTATATTTCGAAAATGTCTATCAGGAACTTCAAGGTATTGAGATGAATGTTCTATTTACCCTGACCAGAGATAAAAATGCTGTCTCCTACACGAATGGCCTGGCTATAATGCATTGTCTCACGAGCCCATTCGCCGGCTCCGGGATACGCATATGATGGTAGACCAGACATTGCGATAGAGAAAGGTTGGTAAATAATACTTTGATACTCAGATCAGTGGTTGCTAGAGGGTGATACAATTAGTGGACAAAAATACCGCACATTTTATTCCAACACTTATATATTTCAAAAATTAATAATTTTACAAATAAATTAGCTAAAAATATACGGTTTTTGATATAATATTATTTGGAATATATATTTAATAATTATAATTTCTATTATTATTACATGTTATAAATAACCATTATAATATATTAAATAAAAGTATGATGATTATATATAAATTAATTAATTTATAAATATTCTAATAATCGTATTATTTAATATATAATATTTTCTATAAATAAAATAGCTATTTATTAATTTATTAATATTAATTATATATTTATATCTTATAAATTGGTAAGGTTACGAATTTTTAAAATGTGTATATTTTATAAAGTTTTAATATAAAATAACGTTTTTTTATTAAATTCACTACTTTTAAAATATTATAACTTTACCAATATTAATTGTATAAATATGAACATAATATCTTTATATAATTAAATAAAGGCTATTTTTAATAAAAAATGAAAGAAATTAGAAATCAAATAATTTTAGTTAAAATATAGGTTTAAAATATTTAATAAATAATTATATAAATATATATTTTTTACATTTTTAAATATTACTTTTTTCAAAATCTAAAATTAGAATTAAATATAAAAAATAAAATAAACATCAGTTTATATATATCATTTTTTTAATATAATATTATTAAGCGTTGTAAATTTAAATGAAATTTAATATATTAAGATTTAAAGTGTTCGGTTTTTTTGTCCACAAATTGTATGTACATAAGGTGATTTGGCAAATCTAAACTATGTAGAAAATACAACCTAGAATCTTTCCATTTATATATCCCTCCAGTATCCTAGGTCAGATGATTAACCCTCTTTGCCTTACATACTATTTATGAATGCCGGACTAAATATCCAAGTGCGCCCCTATTTCGCACATATGCTCACTTACTCACTTATATGAACGGTAGAAATTCGAAATAAAATGGGAAAAATACCCTTTTACATCTCACAAAATCGCTTTTAACATGACAACCTAATGCATCAATCATTTGTTTGATTTATTATTTTATTAAACAGCTATACAGTGATGAATTGAAGTAAACATAAATAGGTATGTATGAAATATATCCCTAATGAGCGTGTGGAGACTTATCTTTTGATTATTGATTGTTCCTCCGAATGGCACCTAGAAAAGCCAATATCCCCGTTGTTAGGAATATGACTCAAGCAGTAGAGTGAGTCACCAAGGCCGCCAAGTTGGACCGGGAACAAGAAGAAATCCGATCTGATTAATCAATCAAATGAGTAAGATAGCCAAGGCCGATATAGTGGAATTCAAAGGGAAGGATTAATAAGACTCCAGACTTTGTACATACAAGCTCTATACAATTATTCACTACATCGTCCAGCTGTTATTATAATCAAACCCCAATTATATAAAACTGACCTTTATATTAGTTGGTTAGTTGAAAATTGAATGGGGGGGTTTTTTTTTTTCATACACCTAGGTATTATTAACTCTATGAAGAACTTAGAAACTAGCACATGCTAAAACAAAGTAGGAACAATTTTAATTATTAGGCAACGCAAATTGGGTTAATCCTCTGATAATACTTATAGCAAGTATTTATGAGCCTTTACTAAAAGTGACGTTGTGATCTCATTTCTCCCGAGTCGTTTTATTCGTGGTGGCTCTGTGGGGAACACACATCGACTTCATGTAAAGGAAGAGTAATATTCTTACCGTGACTAAGCCGTTTAAGTACTATAAAATATGAGAACTATATTACTACTTCATTTTCAACATATATTTCATTTGCGGCGATAGTGAAGTATTAGAATAGGTTAGATACTATATCAACCTCTCAACAATTGGAATCTGGTTAATTCACACCGGTCGTGGTCATAATATGTAATCGAGATCGGTCCCGGAGATGTACATCACAATCTAGTCGTCATTCATTGGTGGGTAACTGCCGACAAATCCACTCCTCTTCAAAAGCTCCGAAGCGTAGTAGTTTCAAGGAGAAGAGATACCGGCTTATTTGCACCATCTCATAGCAAACACGACTATTCTAAACTTTTCGTCTATAAGAAGAGAGATCTCGAGTAAGATACAAGACTGAGATTAAGACATATTTAGTAAAGTCGTTGGGTTTGCGTGGAATATGGCATTGGGAGTTGCGTGTTCGGTATGATCCTTAGCTTAGAACGTGGCAAAACCGAGATCATTTACTCCAAACTAGACGACCTTAGCGGTTCTCAATCTACTGGACAAAGCTGAACTCGTCTCCAGTATTGAAGCTGGTGTATCCGTGTAAGCCGAAGCAAGCGGAGAATGCGGCATGATACGAATGCAATTGGGTTATTCTTGGTTCTTAGTATCGTTCGAGTTTTAAAAGTGATGCCACATTGCAGTCAACATGGTTGATGCTTGGATGCTTGAATGCTTGAATGCTGTAGAGTTTATTAAACTTTCTTAGACATGGAATTATGGCCGAGGATATGAGTGGTTGAAAGAAGCCGTGTCTTACATAGGCGCCTGCTGTATCTGTATTGATATCTGCATCAGGAAGGGAAGTTGAAAGTCTGATAACTAATGAATGTTTATTAGCAGTGTGTATGTATTGGGCAGGAACGTGAGTGGACCGTGCTTTAAAACTCTCTCGCTTGACCTGACCGGGGTGCATAGGCCAGACATTGCTTCTTAGGTGCTTCTCAGATGCAGCTGTATTCCACTTTTTTCTCAACCCAACCCGCAAGTTCTACCACCAGTTAGCGGCTGCCAGCTTTCTCACACCGCATTATCAACTATATTGCAGTGACGCCTTAGATACAATCCATAAGTCCGAGAAGAATAAAACGCATTGGCAACCCTGATTCTTATTGATCCTTTTAGGTTCTTCTTCTCTACCTCCCCTCAACACCAACTTCCTTCACCCCGTCGGAGGCGTGGTGAAGGTTTTTGCGTGTATTGTGGTACCAAGTAGAGCGTTTCACGATACTTGGCACCAGTGGAGTCTCGTTCTAAAAGCATAAACTTTTCAAAGACCGGGGGGAATAGTGCAAATCGGCATTAACCCCTGGGCTTTGCCCACGAGAGATCGTCATTCACTCTGGTGACGATTGACGAGGAAGATAGAAGACACTAATTTGGATATTGTCTATTAAAAGACTTCATCCATTTCGATTTTCTTACCTTCGCTTTTTTTTCGGTCTCGCGTCGGCTTTCTTCTTCCTTAGTCCTTGGGAAATACTGCTGCCTTCTAAGGCACAAGGGTACTTAGAGGTTGTACATTGCCTAAAATCTCACCAATTGGTGGTGGAAGAAGATTGATACGTAAGCTACTAGCTCTGCCCCTTATTTGTTGACGCAACCAGGACCGGGTGTATCTAATTTTAAAAATTACTTGTCCAATTCTAATCTTTAGCCTTTTTTTGATAGATCCTTCTTCCACCACGACGACAGACAACAACGACAATATCAATACCATTTAAAACATCATTCGCATTCGTTCGAGTCTAAACTGAAATACCTTTGCTCATCATCCCTCATCTGAATTGATTTCAGCGTCCCATTCTAACGCTCAATCGCCTTATCTAAAACTGCTCCCCGTGTACCACTTTGTGTCCGACAAAACATTTCCGAACATCGATTCCTATTACGTTTTCTACACAACACAATGGCTTCTCGTATCCAGATTCCCCTCGACGTCCTGACGTCGCGCCTGAACATTCAGGATCGCTTCGCCGGATTTCGTAACACTTCTCTCTCTAGTCGGTTCGCTAATATGCGTCCCGTCAGCGAGTTCCTCGACTTCAAGCGTTTGTCTAAACCGGAAAACTTCGGCGAGGTTCAGTCGCGTGTCAATTACAACTTGGGCACCTTCTCGAGCAATTACCTCTTGGTTATTATCCTCCTCAGTGTTTACGCCTTGATTACGAACCCCCTTCTGCTCTTCGACATAATACTTCTGGGTGGTGGATTGTGGCTCCTTGGCCGACTTAATGGACAGGACCTTACCATTGGTACCTTCCAAGCCACGTCTTCCCAGCTGTATACCGGATTGCTCGTCACCTGTGGTCTTCTATTTCTTATTGCGTCACCTTTCACCACTGTCCTATGGTTGATTGGTGCAAGTGGCGTGGTCATTTTTGGCCACGCTTCTTTCATGGACAAGCCTATCGATGAGGCTTTTTCCGGGGAGGCGGTCTAGGTGGTCGGCCGCGAGCTCCCAAATCTGCGCCCCAATGGGGAAGACCATCGAGGCGCCCGCGAAGAGGACGGGGAGAAGAGGAGGAAGACAACATATGGGGTACTGGGCGCCGCGTTGTGGAGGAATTAGGTAGCGAGAACGAGATGGATACACAAGGTACTGATTTGGTAACGACTTCTGGTAGTAGACGGTTTGCTAGTGATCCACTTCGGTTTACTGGAATAGATTTGAGCAATGGCAGCCAACCACGGAATGGTTATGCTTATCAGCATTCGGATGACGAAAACGACTCGACGGAAGATGACTCGGAGGTGGCATCTGAAGACGAGGAAGACGAGGAAGACGAGAATCAAGCGCTTAGAAGGGAGCTTGACGAGGCTCTAGTACAATCAGCCCTTTCAAGGATACGGAGAGCCCAAGCCAAAGGCAAAGCGGATGTCAAGCTGAACAAGGAGGAGCTTGCCGCTCTTGAACGAAGACGAAAACGTTTACAGGCTGAGGCAGAGGCAGCAAAACGACGTGGTGGAGGTGATCGGAAACGCAAGGAAAAGGAGCAGCGATATGCTGTTCCCCTTTCACAATTCGATGATCCTCAATCGGGTTCAGAGCAAAACCAGCTTGCCCCTCCCATGGGACGTTTCCCTCCCCCTAACTCCTCACATTCACGTCCTCGTTCAGGCGCATCATCTACATCCTCTACTCGTCGTCCCCAATCTATAGTGCGAAACTCCCCTCCTTTCGACTATCAATACGTACATGCACCCCCTAATCAACGCCATGCCTCGGATCCCACAGCAAAGCCTTCATCTTCACGGACGTCCCTTACAGAAATCAGAGATCCTTTCCAATACCAAACCGCAGGTCCACGTGCACTGTATGCTGATGGGGTTGCGGCTGCTAGACTAGACGCAGCGGGCAGGACTGCTCCTGCAGATAGGAGCAGTTCAAGACATCCCAGAAGAGATGAGAGGAATGGGCACGAACAGGAGGACGAGACAACTAGTGACGATGGCGCCCACGATGGACGGCTTTCAAGAGGAAGGGGTCGAGGCGAAATTGTGATGCAAACATCCCCTTCACCCGAACGTACCAAGAGTAAAAAGTCTTCGCCACCTATTGCAGCTGCGAAACGGAAAGCGGCTGCCCCTAAAAAAAGGAAAGGGAAATAAAGCAAGTAGTCTAGTTATTCTAATAAGCAAAGCATACCCGTGTAACAGAGTATTGATATGCCAAATAATTCACCAACTTGATTAAAATTTCCCACAATATTGATCATAGTCCCACTTTCACTGATTATGAAGGCACGTATAAGAAACGACTTTCTAAATTACGACAAGTCTAATTAACACGAGGGTATCGTATCGATTCTTCGAACTATTCTTCTTTTTGCACACCAATCGTAACCCCAACTCTTACAAGAATAAGGAATGGTATGAAGTGAAGAATCTCCCAAATGTATTCCTAGAATCAGTCCTAGAACGCCATCCGTAAATTCGTAGTAGGTAAGGGGCACCTGAATTGATCCGCCCCATTCCTCATCATAAGCCATTATATACCGTCCCAAGCCAACCGCCTATCCAAGTCCCCCATTACCTACATACCTCTTACGCTAAGAAAAGAAGTCTCGAATACTGCCGAAGAACCCGCGGCCGTGACTCTCGCTATGGTACTCCCGTCGCCGTTCCCATTGGTAGTCACCATCGCGGATTCGGTGGACAGAGAGGCTCTCATTGTTGCCGAGACCACCAGCCATGCGCACGGCCTCGCTCATAAGACCAACACTGTCCCCGGAACCGGCGCGGGCCGCAACACCCAGCATACGCTCAATGGTCGGAGGCAGGCGGAGGCCGAAGCGGGCTAGGAGGGCGGTTAGAGCACCTCCGGTGATCAGAGGCATGATCACTAGCATGAACACCTTGATAGGGTGGCGCTTTGCATAGTATATTAAGTCGCGTAAGAGCCGGCGCAACTTCTTGATTGTCCGCTGGATGAAGGACGAGCGCGGCTGGCGTTTGTAGTACGAATTGGAGCGGCCTGTTAAGAATTTCCGTTGTTAGTCGCTTATTTGGTATATGTGGCACGTATGACAATGGTATATAATACTACGTGGTCGAAAGAAAATTTCCGAAAATCCACCATCACTCTTACGTGTCATTCGACAGGTGAATGGGCCTGTAGAGCAAGGGAACACACGTAATAGAATATAGGAATATGTGAAAGAAATGAGAGAAAAAACTCACCACCGAGGCTAAAGAAACTCCGGCTGCTGCCATTCCCGAGGTTGAAAAAGGAGCTCCGCGAGCTGTTGTGCTTGTCATGGTGACTGCTGTGATGGCTACTGCTGCCGCCGAAGATGGATCCTGTACCTGAGTGACGCTTGCTGCGGTGCGGACGGGACGAATGGCCGGTGTGAGATTTTCTTGTCGAGTTCGAGACGACGGACTCGGCGTCGTCGTCCTCCCAGTCAAAGAAACCCATGATAAAAGATTGACGTCTCGAGTATATAAATAATAATAATAAATAATATGCTAATATATAAATTGCATGTATATATAGGTATATATATATGAAGCTGTCTCACTTAAACTTGCGACATGCAGCTCTGCAGTTCGAGTATCACAAATCTAGCTGCCGATGCTTAATCGACGCGGCGGGGACAGGCGAGAAAGAGCCGTAAAAGCAAGCTAAGGAATATTTCTCACAGACAGCTACCGGAGCGGATCTTTTATGAAGATCAAGATCGATTTTATGATCTGACGATCTCCGTGGTTCGATAAGCTATAACGCACCGGCCAGCTTGTGAACAAATTCGAGGTGACTACCCACTTCGGCGGGACGCGATGCTGGAGTAGAAAGGGAATTTTATTTTTTTACGGCTTGTAGAGATCCAGAGGGAAGGTATCGTGAGTTGGAACTGCGAATAAGAGAGAAGAGATCGCCTTCTCACCGACAATTCAAGGGGCTGGGCAGGCTGGGCAAACCCCCTGGACGATCTGCGCTGCCCTAAAACCGCCTAGAACTGATCCTATGTTAGGGCTAATCTGGATCCGCTCTAGTGGTCTGGTTCCGAAGGTGAGCTTGCGGGTCGGTGGAGAACTTACTATGTACCATGTGCGCTGAACCGTTTAAGGCAGTTGGAGTTAGACCGGAGAATTCAAGAGGAAATATCAAGCCACAATGCCACCGTGGCTAGAACTTTTAATGATTGCCCGTTTCGGAAAGTCGCCTTATGGAAAGGTAGATTTGTAGCCACATCTATGACGTCCGTTATTGGATGCACTTGTTAGGTATCTTGAGTACCCAACACCGCCTGACTGACAAGCCTGGTTCAAGAGACTACCTATGACCTGGCCTCTTAGCTTTAGAATATCTGTCATAATCTCGTTAAAGTTTACCTCAACTACCAAATCAATACTTTTACCAATATTGACTTGAAATACTCAAGATGACTGATAGAGCGCCTCCTAACTACTGTACGTCACTAGCTATCTCCTTTCAGCTCTTGTAGCGTCAACCCCACTAACAAGATAAATCACAGACAAGATCCTCGAGATCTCCGAAAGTTCCACTACGCAGCAGATTCGCGATGCTTATAAGCGGTAAGTATATATATACTCACAAGTTGGCATTATGTAGAGTTATTATTTTGCTAACAGATCATCCCCGCGGCCAGAGCAGCTCTCAAAACCCACCCGGACAGAGTTCCCTCAAACTCACCTGAGCGCCCGGCCCGAACACGCAAGTTTCAGCTCGTAAATGACGCCTACTACACGCTGTCAGACACCACGCGGCGACGCGAGTACGACGCTCAGCGCAGACGGTTCGGTGGTGGGCGCAGCACTTACACGTACGAGGAGGCAGACGACCCAGAGGAATCAGTGCCGCCTGAGACTGGAGGAGGAGGAACAGGAGCAGCGCAGAGCGCGTATTCGTGGGCCTGGAACTTCTTCACGGGCGGGAACACCAACTCGCAACCTCATGCGCGAGAGGCGCGGCAACAGGCTGAAGATGCGCAGTTCGGAGATGTATTCGAGGAGATGCTGCGCGAGGAGGGGCTCGCAGACCAGGATACCAATACTCCGACGTCCAAGTTCTGGAGCATACTAGGTGCGGCTAGCGGTAGCGTGCTGGGCTTTATATTGGCGAACATGCCGGGTGCGGTTGCGGGCGCAGTGGCGGGGAATAGGTTGGGTGCTGTGAGGGATGCGAAGGGCAAGAGTGTTTATGCTGTTTTCCAGGACTTGCCGCAGGATGATCGAGCGAGGCTGCTGGCTCAGCTTGCTACGAGGGTGTTTAGCCATGCCGTGGGGATTTGACGAGAGTACCTAAGGTATATGAATTCGGCTTATGGTGTGTTTCTGCTGCTTTCAAGGCGTGGGCACACGAGGACTACGTCGCTTGGTTTGACTGCATTCTTTTGCTAGGGAATATGCATGGAGTTTAGGTGTGCCTGTTTTAAAGGCAGGCGGATAGAAGTCTAGTAATGAACTCTTATTCCTACTGGTATAAAGAAAGTATGGGTCATGTGTGATATTATATTTCAGAGACATGATAAAATTATCCCCTTACTTATTTGCCAAAAAAAAAAAAAAAAAAAAAAAAAAAAGAGCTACACGTTCTGTGCTATATTAAGGAGAACGTTGAATAATGCGGTTAAGTACCTAATGTTTATCTTCTTATCGAAGCTATGTATTTAGTATCAAGGGTCTTAATAGGCAGTCGCGGGTGAGAAAAGTTACGCAAAAGCTAAATAACGCTATTCCATTTCTGGACGTTTCTCCCCTCGTACCTGGCAGGGATTGTTGTTCCTCCCCCACTACTATCGCCCGTCTTGCCGTTCCAGCGCCATCTTCAAACTTTGGGCCTTCTACTTACATACTTTTTAACTGCTAAGCTAAGAGGTACTTAATAACTCATATATCATCCTCTCCCAGCAGTCAAAATGGCCAAGCCGATAGAAATAACGTCGGTTGAACAATTTAACGGTTTCTTAAAGAGCTCGCGTATTGTAGTGGCAGACTGTAAGTTAGCTTCCCCCCAAGCCTTATTTACCATTACCACCAACTTGCCCCGCCATCGCCATCATCGTTACGACGCGAAGCTGACAAATTATTTCGGCGCGCAGTCTACGCGAACTGGTGCGGGCCGTGTAAGCAAATTGCACCCTTCTATGACCAGTTATCGAAATCTCTTTCACGCCCAAAAGTTGCGACGTTCGTCAAGGTCAACACGGAAGCCGAGGGAGCCAAGGCAGTCGCAGCCGAATATCACGTTACGCATCTGCCTACCTTTATAGTGTTCCGCGATGGGTCTGTTGCTGAGAGGGTCAAAGGCGCCAATCCGAAGGAGCTCCAGACCATCGTTGAGAGTTTAAGTCACAACATCGAGCATGCTACACAGGGAGAGGGTAGCGGTAGCGGTAGCGGTGGCGTTGGCTCGGGAGGTATCGCTTGGAGGGGAGCTGACCTGCCCCGAGGTTACACGGACATCTCAGACACCATTGACGTGCGAGGACTAGAACTGCTGAACGCTGATGAAAGCCACTTCTCTGTTCGAACTCTCTTCAATAAAAACAAACCTTCAGCGTTATCCAAGGACAAGGTCGTAGACAGTGAGAAGGACTGGGTAGAAAGCGACACGGATGAGCAGCTGCTTCTCTATACGCCATTCAACTCTGCTGTCAAGCTCCACACGATACAGGTACATAAACTTGTTCCACTACATACAGTTTAAGTATCAAGCTGACATACCTCTTTAGATCACTTCTCTACCGCCCACTGACGATGAGGATGACGACGACGTACCGATGAGGCCCAAGACTCTTAAGCTCTTCACGAATCGACCACACAATCTGGGGTTTGACGAAGCTGATGATATCGACCCGACTCAGACCATCGAGATTGGCGAGAGCGACTGGAACTCTAACGGTACCGCGAGTTTGGGACTACGATTTGTCCGGTTCCAAAATATCACTAGCCTCGTTATCTTTGTTGTGGACGGCGACGGTGATAACGAAAAGGTCCGATTGGACCGAATAAGATTTATTGGCGAGTCTGGCGAGAAAAGGGAAATGGGGAAACTTGAGAAGATCGGCGACGAGCAAGGTGAATAGAGTGCGACGAGAAAAATAATGGGTGGGTAGACGAGCACCAATCGCGGTCACGATTACTTATGGCGAATGTGAGCAGCGAATGGAACGCAATGAATAGAGTCGGAATGCTTTTGAGACCGCATCTATATAGATAGATGGTATCAATCAATCAATAACCGGAATGCTCATTATGACTTTCCATTCTCGTCTACAGCCACAGAAAATGCTAACAAGGTCCATGATTGGCATACGTGTCTGTCCATCTATTTGGTGTCACCACCGAACCATGCCGGGAACCAACCAGTCTACCTACTCCTTGCATTGGCCTTGATTGGATTTCATTGATCTGCAAATCTAGTTGGTTGTCAAGCTTAGTTCTGACCTCATCACCACCTTCACGGATTCGCATATTCTTCCTCATTACTATTATAAATGATAATTTTTACGATGCCTAAGAACCATGCCACTGCATCGGATACTGCATTGAGTAAGCAAAGGAAAGTGCTAAGTCCCCTAGGAAGAGTATTCCCTTTTAAGATTGCAACAATGTCTTAGTAGACATTATTCTCATCCAATAGCAGAAATTTTTACCAACTAGTCTCTCTCGTAAGCTGAGTTAGATAGGCTAAAAAGTTTTCTTTTTTCTTTATAATGTCCAGCATCTTCACTGCGGTTCGAAGAAGCAACCAAAGGCTTCAGGTTCGAACCGACTTCAGAAGTGAAGTCGCCGGCTTGCAATTTTAATTTCTCTGTGGCATGACTGACGCTATATATCCATGGAGGTATATTCCACTGAAGGAAGAAGGGATTCGAGCAACACGGGGAGTGTTGTGTCATGCCAGCCGCACGAAGAAGAAAAGAAGAAAAAGAAATAAAAATTTTGTCGCATCGCGCTCGAGTTTTGATTTGCTCTGCTAGCGTCGGCACCAGCTGCGAGCTCAAGCTGCAGGTGTCAGCTAGCTGTCGGTTCTCGCGCTAGAGCGACAACCGAGACGGTAGATATTCGGATATATGACTACATAGCAACTGTATTTTTTGTATAACTACATGTACCTAATGATTATTAAATTCATCCGATAATATTTTTTTAAGTTAGGAAACTTTATTAATTATTCCGAGGTTTCATTGCTTCCATCCAACTTTTTACAGATTTGCTCCACCTCTCGTCGCATTGCGTATCAAATTGAAAGCGGGTTCAATTCAATGATTCAATGTTCTTGAAACGAACAGAAGGATCAAATTAATCCACATTTCTCCAACGAATTACTACAAATGATAGTCTTTTCCCCGTCTGAGGAATCTAGACGCTCTTTCAGTCTACATATCTAAAGGACCCAAGGACCCTTGGAACAGCTAGCCCCGGAACGATCATGCTGTTTAATATACCCGTCCACTTGGATCCCTTCCATAGGTACCTACTTAACATCCCAGGTCGTTTTTTACTATCGCTCATCCCGTCTAACGGCGTATCCCCCGCAGCCCCCGTCAAGTGAGAAACTTGGAAGTGGGAGGGGCATACGTGTGCATGTTCATCCTGTTCGTCCTGTTCGTCCTGTTCGTCCTGGGAGTAAATTACGGATACCTGTATCAAGACAAATACAGTGCTCTCTCTATGCGCTGTGTGCTCTTTCACCGGGAAGGGTTTCAGGCTTTGGGGGCTGCTAGCTAATAGATGTAGCTAATGACATTTCGATCCATTGGCAAGCCTCGTCTACAGCCCTGATTCTACCTATCTGGCGCATCTTGGTCATATATTCTCGTCGTTGAACCCCCAATTCTTTCCCCCCCCCCTCATGCAACGTCACGCAGCAGACTATATCCCACCAGCACGGGGCTTTATTAAGTCGTCAGAAGCCGCACACACAGTAGCAGCGCTAGCAACCCCCCTTATGTTCCCCCTAGGCCGACGTCAGCTGCTCTAGCCTCCGTCTTGGATATGATAGTCTGCTGCGTGATATCTGCACGTGTGCCACAGCGGCAGGGTTCCAGCGTAGCACGAAGAATGGCGAACCAGCGTTGGGATAACTGTCTAACGTGGTATACAGCATTAATATCCAACTTAATTGTTCCATTTATAGACCAGTTCCGACCGTCGCATGTCTCGACTCCCTATTCGTCTACCGGCCAACGCATGTAAGCTTCTACTCTCTATCTATCGTCTCAAAACTCGTGGCTATCGTAGTAGTCTTATTAACCCGGCCCATTTCATAGGATTCTCCAGCACGCTTCAGCTTCCCTTTTCAGGACCTGCCTCGCTACGTTAGTTGTACGTCAGCGCCCCGACTCGTAGCTGATTTGTATGTATTGTCCGTATTGTGCCATCACCCCCATGTCTCTTTCTGGAAGGTTTCCGCCGCTCAAGCGTCCTCTTAGACGAGTGTTAGCTCATCGCCCTTGGTCTTTGCTCACAAGTCCGTCCCATACCCGCATAACTGGCTTTAAACTATTCGCTCTGCCCCCAACCCTTTTCCACCTGAGCAAAGAAGCAAAAAGCTTTGCAAGCCACCCCTTTCCCTTAGCGGCTCCCGCTGTCTCTAATATTCTGGAGACGCCGACCCATGTGATCAAGCATCCTACGCATTTCTAGGTACATATTCCGCCAGTGACCTTAGTTGACTCTTAAATCTCATAAACATCTTACATCATATGTTGGTTCGGCTCCTTCTTGGTTAACCCTGTGAATAAATCTGTTCCTTTTTCTTCCTCTTGGATCTGTCCGCTTCACTCTTGTCCCTCCCTCTCCCTCTCTCATCGGAGTCAGAAAACGTCATTGGGGTTTTACATTGGATCTAGTGGCAGAGTTAAAGAGAACCGCGGCGTAGTAATTAAAGTCGTGGCTTATTGCCTGAGGCCTCCCCACGCCGGTTTTGACAATCCACCTGTGGGCAACTTACACGGCGACGTGGATCGTCCACCACTCCTCGTAAAGGCTTGCGAAACCCGATATAGGGTACCCGGCGAGGCATTTAATTTGGCCAAAGGATCTTGGGGCTGAATAGGAAGCCTCGGGAATCGCTGCTGATAGATCAAATAGCTGAGAGCGCTTCGAGGCTGTGGCTGGCAGGAGTTTGCATTGGCTTCTGCCAGTTAGCCACCTTCGTATCGACTTCTACATACATTTACACGGCATCGGACCGACTCAAGAGTAAGCGTTAGGACGTGTTATTTAAAAGTTTGGCACAGAAAAAGAAAATACTTAGAACTTGGACATTCTATACAACCCGGCTATTAGTGAAACAAACACCAGCGCGACGACTCACGATGGCTTCCGAACTCACCTTCCCGCAATTCGGAAAATTGCCGTTGGAATTACGGGATATGATATGGGGGTACGCTCTCCCCGAGCCGAGAGTCTTTGAGGTCCTCGATTCTCCGTCATCGGCGCAATCTCAAACCACGCCCTCGGGCCGTTTGATGTTTGCTGACGTCCGTAACGAGCCGCCACCCTCTATAGCACGGGTCTGCCGTGATGCCCGGCAAGCAGTTTTGCGTCGCTACAAGCCTATCGCATTTTCTGGAACAGTCAAGCACCTAGATCTCTGTCGAGACATAATTCTACTTGACTCTTACTTACAGGTGAAGAGGCTGCTAAAGGTGATTCGCCTCCTAAGCCAGATTGAGCCTATTCGTCGGAGTGCTACCAGGTTGGCTCTCGGTACATCATGGGGTTTACACACTGGGTTGCACCTACGAATGTTTCATCGCAGCGTCCAAACGAAGCGCAACATGGCCCGGTTTCTCGAGTACATATCTAAGTTTCGCCAGCTTGAGACTATCATCCTCGTCGTTTACCAGCGCTCGGCGTTTGGACTCCGGCTCAAGTGCTGCGGCCCCGATCGCTCGCGCAGCCTACCCTGGCGACATTACGATTTGTACGAATCGTATCATTTCAACTTCAACGTCAACTTTAACCTCGACAACTACTGGCTGCGCCGGCCGTACCAGAGTAGGCTTGTTAGGTACGACCCGGAGGACGACAGAACGGAGGCAGAAAAGGTGCAGCAGTCTCCCTTGCCGAGGCATTCGAAACAGTGCGTCCATGATCCGCAACCGCGCGGATACCAGGTACACGACTTGAAGGGCACGTTCGAGAGCTGGCTGAATAAATTTGCGGAGGACGAGACCTTAGGGCCATCACTGAAGGTGCCGGGCCTGGAGACGGCTACTCTAACTTGGATTTACACTGGAGTTCGCAACGAGGATTTTTATTGAAAGGATTATAACGGAAGCATACGGAGCGCGGCGCTTTTAGGTTGGCTACCTATGTATATGTGCATAGACTACATCATTGTCTTTTGGGGACTCGCCAATACGGCCATGGCATCATGCATTGTTCGGATTAAACAGGATTATACATTTTCTGCAATACGATACTGCTGCTTTTACATTTCGGAGTAATGGAGCAGATAGCAACTGTAGCATAAACACTAAAATCTAGATGCATTCACCTTTTTTATCACTCGGCAGGAAAGAGTACCTAGATAGAACTTGGGCCCGCATATGCGTAATGGTAATTGAGGAAATGTATTACAATTATTTTCAAGGCCCCGCCGATCCACAAGAAAAGATCCCCGTTTTCAAACAGTTTGTAGATTTATCCTAGAGAAGAACGGGGTCCTGCAAGCCACTTACTCCTAATCACAGACAAATAAGCGAGGTAAAAGCAAGGCAAATCATAAAAGACCCAGCATGATTATGGTCGACGCAGTGCTCGACATGGCTTTTAATAAGTCGGTCAGGCTACACAAATCCACTATATAAGTATGTGCTCCGCTCCCGAGCACATGAGCACCCAAGGTAGGCAAACCCGCTATTCTGCGCCGTGATACGGCTCCGTGGCCGACCCGGGTTCGATACCGGCGCGGCTGCGGTAGAGGGGTTTATCCACTGGCTTGCATGCTGCGTACCTATATAGTGCAATATAAGCAACTGGCTAGCCAAAACTGCAGAGGGTGCGGTTTGGGTGGACTATGCACGCACGTAGGCATGTATGCACTGCGTGCTCCCGTGGAAATGGGGCTTCGAGTGGGTTGGGCTGGGCTGCGTTGAGCCCCTCCTTTTTTGTGTATGTAGGTATGTATATATGTAGGTGCGTTGGGGTTGGGAGTGAGGAGTGGTGTGAGGTAAGGTGCGGTGTACATATGGATAATGGATATACTTATAATATGGTCTTGTATTTCCTGACTTGGCGTTTCGTGCAATATATATTGGTGACTTGGACGTGGCTGCTGCATTGATCTATATAAGACCTTGTATGTGTGAGTGTGGGATGTTTGAATACATATCTGCTAGGGGGTCTGTGTGTTGTTCGGTGGGGCGAGGGAGTGCGTTTTACTTTATGTGATATAAACAGGCTCGTCTGATGATATGATATGTCGTGTTAAGACATACCAGTCGGGACTGGAAGGCTAAAGACTACGCAGAGAGGAGATTAATATTGCCTTGCATGAACATATATCCCATACCACATCTCTATACGCCCCATGGGAAGGTAATATTGTAAATGAGTTCACTAAGTTCTTATAAGTTACCTAGGTTGAGAAGTATGTTGTGTGAAATTTACATAATGAGAATGCCAGTTAACACATAGAGGTATAAATATGAGAGATATATCAAATTTAGTATAGCGCTCGCGTATCCAAGATTGGATAGCGGAAATATGTATGCTCCTTCACAAGCTCTAGCTAGTATCGTACTATATGTTAAACTACGATATCTTAGACTCAAGAGACTTAATAGAGTTAGCTGGTGCTGATGTATCTGAACCGAATTAACTGAAAAGGAGTAACTGTGGAAATTTTATATATGATTCTTCGACCAGGCTTTGGTACTACAACACTACAACACTACAACACTTTTTATACTAGTTATAGTTCCATGTAGGTATGCATGTTGAAGTGAAGCGCATACGGTATAACCAACCAACCCCTTTTCCCCATCCAACCCCATATCTTAGATGATTCGCTGGTAACATATATACGAAGTCACCCATATTAACAACAGAAACAACAGGAACTACTCTTCCCAGACATATGCCTGCTCCACAGCCGGCCCAATTTGATTCCTCAGCGCAAATCCATAGTCCCCCGCATTCGGCGTCCGTAACAAGGTATGAATATGGAACTTTGCCGGCTCGGCATTATTCAAGAATACGCCGGAGTGGTGGTCGAACTCGACTAGCACAACCGGGCTCTGGATGCGGTAGTAGAACGGGTCCGCGTCACCAGATCCCCCGATCCACGAGAAATACGTCTCGCCGAAGCGCCCTACGCAATCCTGGATCTTCAGTTCGCGGGATCGAGGAGGTAGGTATAGCAGATACTGAAACAGGATCCCGCGTACAAGGTCCTGCTGTGCGGACAACAGTGTTCCTACGATTATCCCCTCGTACGGCACCACACGGTTATCGCGATACGCGCCGCATAAATGTCGTTGATCGTCATGGTTCCAGCGACCGCGCGGCATTTTCGGATCCTTCATGAGCTCGTATACCGTAGCCCGGTGCTTGTCCTCCGGGCCCAAGCTCTGCATTAATTCCAAACCCAGCCGTTCCTCTTCATGTAATATGCGCGTGCCTTTAAACGGCCCATCATCGATGATATTAGGCTCCGCGCCCGTGAACCACGGGGACACGACGATCTGCGTCTTATATAGAAACACGCTAAGACACAAGTGATGCCCGTAGAACGAGAACCCCCAAGGCCGATCGGTCGCCGGCACCCCGAACAGCACGAAGTTGTAGCTGTGCTCGTTCATGACCTTGGGCGCGTTAACTAACTCCCCTAGGAAATGGTTGATGCGCATAGCTGCGCGCGCTTTCTCGTAGCCTTCGGGGCTAAGAGTAGTCTTTAGAAGAGTGAAGACAGATTCGCGTAGCGAGGGGGTGATTTCGTCGAGACGAATCCCCTTGTCGCTAACGAGGAACTCGGGATTCGACCAAGATCGCCACTCGGGCGAGTCGATGTGCAGGAGCGTGCGAGTGGTCTGCTCGGGGCTCAACTGCGAGATTATGGCGTTGGCATTGGCTGTAATAGCGCTGATGGGTACGCCTTCATCGCGGAGCTGGAAGAGGTTGGGTTGGACGGTGCCTTGTCGTTATTAGTCTTATAGGTATAGCATATCCTACTAACTTTTTATATTCATTTACCCCTTTTTCAACACCCACAAAACATCTCACTCATTTTCCCTCGCCCTTAATTAACCTAGAGTTATCTAGGGAGACTAATATGTGAAGTAAAAAGAAATACATACCATCGCTAGTCACACCTTTGAAAGGCTCCTTGAACAACTTCCGCCAGTGCACGTAAAGTCCATACAGCCATGGCGGCCGGTGATGCTCCAGCAGTTCCTGCGCATGGCCGTATGCGTCATTCTCTGCGATAGCCTGGAACCGCGGAGTGTTTAGGTCTGGTAAATACTGTCGGAAGCTTTCATGCTGAGCGTCATGCGTCGCCTGGGACGCCATCTTCAACGCGCTGGTAAACAGTGAGTCCCCGGTGTAGAACTTTGAGCGGTCCGGACTGTATTTATAAATGCCGTTGGTTTTGTCACTCACCTACCGCGAGGGAAGTTAATAGTGCTAATCTGAGTAGCTAGCTTTGGTCATATATGCCTGGTCGCCTCTCCGTTTCGACTTTGTAATATCCCCATTTATATATTAAATGATTCCAAAATTATATCTAAGAATATCATAAAATATCTCTAGCCGTCGATTATAAATAAAAATAATAATTAGATTCTCGGGGCTACCCGCTACTAGTTAGATAAATCGAACGGTTCGTCGGTTCTCCTTGGTGGATCCTACGCGGGGAAATATATCGGCTCTTCTACAGAAAAGCGACCACGGTTTGCCGGCGTCGTCATCATCTACCTATGTATTCTTTAGCGTCGCCAGTCGTATCACCCCTTGGCTATACAAAGGATATCATAAATTATGTTTGTTAAAGTGGTGAATTCCGCTAGAGCGGTCATCTCTCGTCTTTTCGTCTCGTTATTATCTACTAATACCCCCCCTGGTTCGTACAGATACAAGGTTCTAATTGCTCTTTTTCATGACATCCCCAACTCCAACACGTAATAAGCCTATCGTACCAACGCGATGCAAAGTCCTTACGATATACCGCCTAACCCTTGTTCACCCCGTGCAAAAACACCAATATATGCAACGTATAAAACCTGTCTCCGTGACTATTTTCCAGTTTTCATCGCCTACTTTCTTGTCTCTACAACCGACGCCTTTGCGTGTTGCCAACATTGATCTGCCATAACTAATATCAGGGTCCATAATATTGAACTTGATTGTCTAAGTTGTCCTCATATTGCGGTTTGGTGCTGCGAGGAATGAATTGTAGTTCGTTTGGGTGACATCAACGCTTGCGAGTATCTTTGCCCTTCTTATTCTTGCTCTTCTTCTTATCCTTGGGGAGCTCCAACGCTGTACCTTCCAGCTGTTTACCCATTATAGTAAGCATGTACTCGTCAATATTGCGAATTGTCTCTCCCCAGGCATTAGTCTCAATCTCTTCGATTGGGTTATCTGCATCTGCGGACTCGGAGTATAGCCCAAGATTTGACTTCCCAATGCCCGGTGCAAGTGATCCATCTCGGGTTATGGGAGTGCCCAGTCTGGTACTTGAAGAGCCGGATGCACTTCCAGTCACCGGTTTTTCAGCAAAGTCGGCTTCGTCTTCCTGTATCTCTTTCTCCGCCACATGAGCGGCATCTACGTCTTCGCGGTCTTCAGCCTGCTCGAGGACTCGGCCGACTGTACGTTGATCGCTGTTCTCCACACCGCCGAGAACGCGGTCCATTGCGTCACCGACCACATCAGTCTCGTCTGGGGTGTCGCCAATAACGTCACGCACCGAGAGCTTATTGAAGTAGTCGGTAGTAAAACCACCCTCCTGGATTACGATATCGTCGAGCATTTGCTTCTGGCTCGCTTTGCGAAGAATATTCGCCTCGATGGTGTGCTCACTTACGAGCCGATAGATATGCACGTCTCTCGTCTGACCGATGCGATGACATCGGTCTTGGCATTGCTTGTCCATCGCAGGGTTCCAGTCTTGATCATAGAATATAACAGTATCAGCCCCAGTCAAGTTAATGCCGAGACCACCCGATCGTGTAGATAAGATGAAGCAGAGAATCCGCGTGTCGTGGTTGAAGCGATCTGTTAAAATTTGCCGTTGCTCTACTTTCGTAGCACCATCAAGTCGCAGATATTTATGCCCATGAATGTTGAGGAACTGTTCAAGAATATCAAGCACTTTGGTCATCTGCGTAAATATTAAAGCACGGTGGCCACCAGATTGCAGCTTGCGTAAGAGACGGTCGAGAGCCTGCAATTTTCCGCAATCATATTGTAGAAGCCTCTTATCGGGAAATTGAATGCTGAGCCTCATGCGAGCTTCGTGCCATGGATCAAGCGGTGCTTCTTTCTGCATGAACGGCGAATGACGTACTGGAGCTGACAACTTGAGATTTGTCTCATCGAACACCTCCACGCCGCTGGAACCGAGTACGAATCGGTCAAAATCCCGAGTAACGACAGCTGGTGTGACACAAGCGAACTTAGAGATGATGGTCTTCATGGATGCAGCACGTTGATCGAGCGTAGGTATCATTGATCGTAAGACAAGTGAATCCTCTTCAAACCAACTCATGATCTTCTGTGGGACTTTTGGACGAGGCTTGTGTGGTCGTATGCTGATACCAAGAGTTAAGAAGTCCCTAAGTTGTTTACCATATATTGGACGTTGTTGTCGCCTGAGTGCGTTTAGGTAGACGCAGTGTTGTAATTCTTCGAAACGACCCCATCGCGCCGCGCTCTCTAGGTATACAATGTTAGACTCTACACTAGCAGGATCTAGATTTGTGTAAGCAGCCTGGGCTCGTGCTTTCTGAGCTTCGCGGAGGTCCATTAATGGGCGATGAGCGCTAAGTTGATAAACTCGATCGCACACCGATCTTGATAAACATTCGTGCTGGGCTGGGATAAGATTGAGGAAACTCTTGCTGATAATATTCATAGGCTTTTCTTCTAGTAATTTTCCTCGAACAAGGCTCTCGGTCGCCTCGTAACCGGCTAGGATTGACCTACGTTGTCGGAAGGATGTCATGATTGGACGTTCCACGAAGAGATCTGGATGGTTGCAAACTTTACGTAGTTGCATGAGACAGTTGATAACCGAGATATAGTTACCCGAAGAAAGGGCTTCTCTGGTATCCGTACGGGATAGAAATCCATCGTATAATTCTCGCTGTCTACGTGATAGCCGACAGAATTCGACGTGCTCATATTTGGCTGGCATTTGTTTCTCAACGTCCGCTTTTAGACGTCGTAGAAGATAAGGTCTGAGCACCTTGTGCAGCTTGGCAATGATTGCACGAGCCTCATCGTCCATCTGCTCTCGGCCACTTTCCAAGATCTGGGACTCTGGTTTATGAAACCAGTCTTGGAACTCTGCTAGATCTGCAAACCCACCGACCCCGTTCTCGGATGGCATCAAGAAAAACAGTAGCGACCACAACTCGGTCAAATTGTTCTGCAGCGGTGTGCCTGTGAGTAAGAGCCGTGCTCGAGTATTAAATGTGAGTAGCGTTTGCCAGCGTTTGGACTTGAAGTTTTTGATGTTGTGAGCCTCGTCAAGGATCATATAATGCCATTGTCTGCGCTTGAAGACTTGCTGATCTTGTAGAACAATTTGGTAGGACGTGATGCATACATTCCACATGTCATCCGTCTTCCATCCTTGGCGTTTTCGCTTACGCTCATCAATACTACCATAGTAGGATAAGGTTTTAAACCCAGGACACCACTTCTTGAATTCCATTTCCCAATTCAACATAACACTAGTCGGGACAATGACTAGATGCGGACCCCATACTTCATGGTGACAGGCTAGATGAGCTAAGAGGGCGATGGTTTGAATAGTCTTTCCAAGACCCATCTCATCCGCAAGAATACCATTCGTTTGATTTCTATAGAGACCAGCAAGCCAATCCAAACCATAATGTTGATATTCACGCAACGTTCCTCGAAGCAAGAATGGGACATCTGTTCTCGGTACCTGATACTGGGGCGAACTTGATCTACTGGCACCTGACTTAATGACGGAAGATGCCGTATCGACTTCTGAAAGTTTGGTATCAGACGTCCGGGGTGACTGGCTTCGATCACGGCTGGGAGGATTTGTGATCGCGTCTGTATCCGAAGTCACTTGTGGCTGATCTGACGACGTATTTGCGGCTTCGACACTTGGTACCGCTCCCACACTTGGTTGCACTGCTACGGACAATGTATTCTGATTAGAGTCTTCATTGACCTGTTGAACAGCTTCAATGATTTCCATTTCGACATCTTGTGCCTGCAATGGTTCCGGTACTATAGTAGGAACATTAGGATCGTTAGCTTCGTATGGATTTTCTGGTGGTGCAACCGTAGTAACCGTAGTACTAGGTGGATTCGCTGACGTCTGATCTTGGCTGAGAATAGCGTCCCCGATGACATACCCCTTCCCATTCATGAATGCCACCGAGGTCTTATCTTGCACATCTACGCCCTCTGTTACGGTGTTATCCTTCATGTCCTTTTCAGATGCAACATCCTCGGGGACAATCGTTCCGTTAACAGGTGCTGGCTCTGGGGCGTCTACCATCTCAACATCACGTTGAGATGGCGATTTGCCTGTTACTGTTTCCTGCTTTATCTTCTGTAACTCAGATTTACCAAAGAGAAGGCCTAGTAACCCGGAAGGGCCCTCGTCAGCCCCAGAATCCCCGTCGTCTTCCTCCGATTCAGCATCCTCTTCATCGCTGTCTATATCCCCGTCACTTGATCCTAAATCATCGTCCATATCCACAGACTCATCCGTAGTCTCGCCTTGGTCATCGGGTGCCAAATCCGGGACATTCGCGTATTTCTGTTTCAATTGGTCTTGCGTGAGGCCTTCATTCGAACCATTCGACTTTGCGTCGTCGTCGTCATCATCATCGTCAGAAGACATGTTGTCCTCATCTTCATCCTCGTCTTCGTCTGATGCTTCTTCCGATAGCCCCTCATCAGAACCTAATTCATTATCCTCGCCATCAGCCTCATCGTCTGACTCTTCTAACTCTTCCTCATCTTCATCGGACAGAAGCTCCGAATCAAAATGCGCTCGACGGGCCTGCAACTTGAGCTCTGACATGCTGACAGCTTCATTCAAGGCAGCTTTAACTCGTTTTTGTTCCGCAGCTTCCCATTCTTCCAGGCGGCGCCGATTGACCTCAGCTTTAACATTCTCCCATGTCCCGGTGACGGCCTTAATAACAGCTCTGTAGCGACCAATCCACGCTGCCTTGGCTTCGGCTTCGATTTGCTCTGTCGTCTTGGGCTGTCGACGTATCCACTCGTCCCGACAGGCTTCAGCTAATCGCTTTGCCGTAGCCCTGTGTCTTTGCTGTTCCATTAGCATTAGCTTTCGAAAATTGGCCATTTGCTTGACAAGATGATCCATGTGTGCCCACTGTCGTGGAGGTTCTTCGACAGGTTCCGGGACAAACAACGTAGAACGCTCCTCACTAAGTAATCCGCCAGGCTCCGTTTCAGCCTCGATTCGAATGATGACATTGGCATCTTTCTCAGCTGCCTCTTGCGTGTAAGGATCTCCTTCGTCAACAAGGTCGAGCCAGCCGCCATCTTTGACATCTACAGCTGGCGCACGGTCTACAAAGTCGCGGAAATCGGACGATATTTTGGTACGTGCAATTGTTTGTCCCGGGAAAACGTTGACTTGAGCTGGATGAACAGTAGGGATACTGGGTCCCTTTAACCGTAGCCGGATCTTCGTTGGGCGCAAATTGGGGCTTTCATCATCGGGATAATTGGAGCTGCCGTCGGGAATGTCGACAACGTCTCGGAGAGTTCTAGAACTACGTCGTGTGCGAGCAGATCGCCTCGGCGGTGTCGTCTGGAGGGGCGGAGAAGGGGAGTGTCTTCGAGTTTTTGCCAAAGGTTTGGTGCCGTTCGTCAAAGATTTTCTTGTGTTCGGCTTGGCACTAGGAGTAGGAGCTTTGGATGGAGCACTCTTGCCCGTTGGCGCGTGCTTATGTGAACCATTTACTTGGTTACTAGTTACAGCACGCTTATCTTTGACTGGAGTAGGGGGCTGGTGGCTGTGGAGAGCGCCTCGGGTCATCCTCTTATTACTTGGTGGTTGCAGCTCTAAGGGCACCTGGTTGGTGCGTCCAGACCTGCGTTTGCCATTTTCGGTGAAAGTGGTGGGCCCATCAGCCTCTATCCTCTTCCATGGAGGAGATTCAGGTTTTGGTCGACGGGATGCGCTAAGGGGTGTTGTGTCACGTAGTCGGCGGCGTTTAGAAGGTCTCTCGTCAACATCATCATTCTTAATGGGGGTTTCGACAGCTGCTTTATTCGCATGGGTGCCATTTGCCTCGGCCTTTGTTAGGGACAATTGGTCTCTAGTATTTTTTTCTAATTTTATGTCGAGGCAAGATAGGTTATCTAAAGAGGCAGTAGAATTGTCAGAAATATGTTGGGAAGTTTGGTCGTTTGTACCGTTTAAGTTTGTGGGATTTGTGGTTTCGTATGAAGGCGCAGACTCGGGCGACGCGGTAGCCGTCATAGCTGTCCAGGGGTGTAAGGAGAAAAAGAAGACGCGGGTCTCGACGAAATGGACATTGGATGAGATAAAAATTACGTCGAGAGATAGAGAATTAACGGTAGATTATCATGACGAAGTATAAGCGTGCACAGAGCATTAGAATAATAACTGTGATGGAATTTGTATCAGAATTGGCATTTATCAGCGGTTTGATGATGATTCAAAAATTTCGTCGGGTCTCCGCCTTGCCTTGGATAGGAATAACCCAGCTTGGTCAAAGTTCCTCAACGTAAGAGAAAGAAACGTGATCCGTGCGTAATTCCCCCATCTTCTACGTACGTACATATAGTACATGTATACATGCATTGTATCTAGGTAGGCTCTAGGTACATATGTACATACATCTATGGATGTATAGGTACATGCATAGCCTTAGCGTTAAGGCTAATATTATTACTAAGCCTACATCGTCAGTGGTCACCTTTAAGCTTCAAGCTTCTCAAATACACCAGTAACAAAGTACCCAAGCAAGACATAATTTGATACTATTAAGGTATCGAGCCGATAATCCTTACAGTATGTTGCAATTGACCTCGATTACTATCTCATTATACAGAAATAACTAACATATGCTCTTCAGATGCTTCCTCAGCGAATTGTAAGGGCTTCGGCTCTCCGGTCGGCATCGCTGGCGTCGCTGGCATCGCGAAGATTACCCATCATCCAACAACGCACATTCCTTCCAAAGTCACTTAACGATCGCGCAGTCGTCGACGAGAAGTTCCCAGATAGGCCAGTACTCACAGATGCTGAAGATCCGGGCATGGTCAGTTAGCTTTAGGAATTAATTAGTTATGTTCTCATAAACTAACGCATATAGAATGGTGGCTATATCAACCCCCCGGCCATTAAGCGACAGTTTCGCGATCCATACGGAGACTGGTGGGATAAGCAAGAGCGACGAAACTATGGAGAGCCAGTCCATGAGGATCATGACATTCTCGGCATGTTTTCTCCGTACGAATACACATGGGTCTCCTCTGGAAAAGGATTACTGCAAATTGGCGCATTTATCGCTACCTTCGTCGGAGTATGTTGGATGGTGGGTAGGGTATATCCCGACAAACCGTCTTTCCCCCGGGAATTTGAAGGTGGCCTTGAACGAGAACTAGGCGGTGCTGGTGCTTTAAGGGTAAGTTGATAGTTAATTGGGTTAGTAGATATGGCTATGGTACTGACGATACTTGTAGGCAAGAGCTCCTGGCGACCCAGAACCGTATCAAATTGAAGAGGCGGAAGAAGAGTAAAGACGTTTGTACATATATTAGGGCAGCTTTATGTGGAGATACTAAATATGACCTAGATCATCTTGACAAATGGAATATTAGATGAACATACAAGTTCGTCGAGGCTAGTCATCCTATAGACAGTTGTCTCAACTTCTTTGATTTGCAGGCTATAGCTACTACAAGCTCTAGCAATCCATGCCTTCAGTATCGAGTTGATTATTAGACTACCTAGGTATATGTTTAATATGCAAGGCGTTATCCATTGCACTATAGTTAAGAGTAAGCAAAAGATATAGCTACCTTATTGTATACTTATCTTTTGCATACTTATCTTAAATTACAATTTCCGAGTTTGTCACCTACAAAATCAGCACATACCTCTTGCCTCTAAGTTGGGTACGTATCGATTCTATACCGCACCGGAGCTTACCTGAGCAGATAGAGGTATCGTACCTGCCTGCACCTTCAGTTAGTTCTAAGGGCTCCGTAGCTTCATCATATAGATATTTGATGAACTAGGAACTCGCTATGGGTCATCACTTTACAGGTACATCATCCACATGGAATTTTATCGGTCAGGTACCTTACAACTATCCATCTCTTTTCCAACACTTAGAATATTCAACTGCTACAATTCACATCACCAACAACTAAATACTGCCAAACACAGATTTCATGCTAATGCCTCTCGAAGGTTATCGGCTCTATTCCAAGTTTTGTTCATTGTATCAACCAGATATTCTTTGAGGTTTCTCTACTTCGTCGTTCAGTATCCCCAGTTAGTGAAGATGCGTTTTGAGGATTGGGATGTGCTATTGTTTCCTAGGGATTCCAAAATCCCCATGAAGGAGTTCAAGACTAATTGCCATGTGGTCCACGATAATGGTGAGTACTATTTCCTATCACTGTGCCCCATCAAGACACGTTTAGTCCTCAAGCCACCTTCGATCCCCGGAGTCAAGTAAGATATATCAGCATTCAGTCTCTTTACCGTGGATAAGCTAATTTAGATGTATTCAGAATTTGCATATAGCCATGGATCGTACGGCTTGCCAACCATGACATGTTTCATGCCAGGACTGTCCCCGGGCACCCAATTTAACATCTCGCTTCACTCCTGGAAGACACCCGATATCAGTCAGTTTACCAGAAGCTACAGCAAGCATCCGGAACTAGTCAAGTTCGAGGCACGAGTCTTGATTGATGGTCGTCTAGTCGCGTATGTCCTCAACTCGAACGTCCCAGGGCTAAACAAACACTGACCAAACTATCCCTTAGCTCGTCAGCATTAACCCGCACCGGACCGTGGCCTCAGTTGATCAATCATAGCTTTGGTAAGTAAACCATACTATACGCTACATTTCAGCAACTGATTCCAACTAGAATTCACCAAAAACGGTGACCTAGAAACACTCAGGTTCCCTCCATTCCGCAGCGAAGTTCTCCAGCAAAGCTACTGGAGCCCGGCAGATGAAATTGGAAGGATCAAAATTGTCATTAGCGAGGGTTTCCCAAGGGACTCTCTAAGTGTTCCCATCGAACGAGTCAAGAATGTTGTGGCATTTTCGTTCCAACATGCTCCCCTTGGTAGAGAACCAAATACCCCCTAATATAATAGAGTAAGTCCATACTAATATATAAGCATCACAGATATTCTCGAGAGCTCTGGTATTGCATGGCCGAATCCCGGAATGTGGCGGCGCACTCCTTTCAACCCTACTATGCCTGTTCCGTCACAACGCCACGAGGACGGTCCAGATGCCCATCTCCACTCCCCTCGTCGTCGGACGACGAGTTACATGAAAGGAACATCCAATTCATCTGGGTACAATCCTGGCCCTCCGGGGCTAATACAGGCAAATACCAACGGCTTGCTCAGCTCTATGCCTAATACCCAGGCGCTGTTACAGCGTAACGAAACCGGATCTGGATCTGGATCTGGATCCTCCTGGGCAGATCCTTTCAGTACGCAAAAATCCGAAGCTACTGCTTGCTTTGACTGGGCGAACAGCAATTTCGGGCCCATAGGATTCAACCAGACCACCGACAGCGGCAAGTCTAATTGTAACCATACTTCCACTCGCAGGACTACCGGCATGAGCAAGGCGTCACGTTCTGATATGAGCATGCTTGATTACGGTTTGAACAATTCGAACACTACTCAAGGCATATCGGATCATCAATTCTTAAACCTCTCGACGTCTAATCTTGGAGATGCGGATACGGCCACCAATAATCCCAAAGTGCCATCCAACACGCCAACAACTTTGGCTGGGACAAATTTCATTGATGAGCTTAATATAGACGTGAGCAAGATCGACACGCCCGGAGGTATCTCAGCCCAATATCTCAATAGCCACATTGCCCCTCCACAAAATGACCAAGACGTCAATACAGTGAACGAGGCTGATAAGTGTTCCACTATAGGTACGTCAATGAACGACTTTTTCAACTCTAGCCACGCCAATTTCTCATCCGAGCTCGCAAATTCTCTTACACATTCATTGTTGAATCAACCACATCCGCTTCCAGTTTATGCCGGAAACATTGTACCACCGGCTCCTGAAGTGAAGTCACGCAAGGAGAATCGTCTTCACCAGGACTCCCCAAATGAAAATGTATCAACCATAGACCATGTCGAGATGCGCAAGGTATCGCAGCCATCATTCTGCAGCCTTGGTAAGGAAACCCAGGACAACAGCTCAAACAATTCTCCCCCAAGCCAGGGCACATTCTCGGGAGTGTTTTCTCATCGGTCTACGTCAACAGCTGACTTTGGTAATGACCTCACTAACTGCACCAACATTTTTCAACACTCAAATGCAGACTCGCATATATGTGGCGACGCAGCCCCAGAGATCCGTATCACAGGCTGCCCCGACAAGGGCATCAAGCGCACTCGTCACTTCACATCGGCTGGTGGCAAAGTGATTGATGATACCATCGAGGCACTAACCAACAGCCCCCAAGTCCAAATCGATCTCGACGAGCAGTTCGGGGCGCCAATGTAATCAAAATCCCGCCGAGTGCATTCACAATAACACTCTTATTTTTTGGAAGATCATTGAATATTCATCTGATTATTGGACGCATTGGTAGGGGGTACCTCATCATGGCCCTTTCGTAAACTTGCGTTGTAGCCAATGCATTATAGACTTCTTGTTGGGAGAACGTATCGTTAGCTTACTACCTAGCATGAGAAAAATGGCTACTGGTTTGTTTTTAATACTACCGGTAACCTCGAGTTGGCTTGTAGAATATTCTTGGCCTTGTAAGGGAGTTTGAACCATAGCCCATAGGACGCGGGGTTTTAATGTTATGGTATGGGAAAGAAGAGAAAGTTAGGTGTTTAGTTGAGAAGAGCATAAATAGATTAAGTCAACTTCGCGGGTGCATAACTCGCCGAACAATAAATGGGAATACCGCTTTTACACGAATACCTAAATCTTGGGATTGATCCTATGGGTAAATGAAATCTCTTTCGGTAGAATCGAGAAATTGTATATAAAATTATCACTCGTCTCTATCAACCAATAGTCCGCGGGGCTCCTATCACACCTTTCCAACCCTTCCAACTATGTAGCTGGTAGCCTAGAATACTTAAACCAGGCAGAAGGGCAACACCGCACGTCATTTTAGCTTGCGTACCTCCTAATGTCATATATGTGCCTAAGGCTCATCGGCTGGTGACTTGGTAAGGATGGATTGGCCCTAGCATGGATATACCAGAAGCTAGTAGTTATTACAAAGGTGCATCTATTTATAGATATCCGGGTTGCCGTCAGGTACGTGCCTAATATTCTTCAGCGTCGGCGTTTAATTAAATTAAATCATTGCAATGCCATAATAAGTGCCTCTAACTCAGAGGTTGATAGATAACGAGTTTAAGTAAGGTAAAAAAAAAAAAAAAATTAAGAAAAAGAAATGGATGACGAACCTTTTGAAATTATCCTCTCCGACTCCAACGAGGAGTCGGCACACTTTCGCTTGCAGAATGAGCCCGGCGAGAAGCAGCGAGAGCATATTACGGGCTACGACCGGAAAGATGCGCTTCGGGTGCTTGGCAAACTAGCCGCCGTCGTGCACGGACGGACCTCCGAGGACAACGATACACCGTGCTCGCTCGCCATCTTCGAGTTCGCGGCGCTGGGCCAGAAGCCCGGGCGTCGCTACCGCGAAGTCCAGATCGAAATCATGTTCGCGGCATACGGGACCTCTGGGCGACCTAGAGCCATCCGAGGAGACCTCGCGCGCTGGGACCCGCAGGTCGTAGGCGTGGCGCCACGCGGGGCAAGGAGTCTTTTACGGACGACACGGACAAAAGAACGGAAACATGGGTTTGAAGCTTCGGTTGAGGCAGGGACAAATCCGCTCGCATCGGCTGGAGTTAGTTATACGTACGAGATCAGCGACTCGATTGAGCGCGGGGATAGTATGGTGGTGGAGGGCACCGAGGCGTTTGTTAATCGTGCTGCAGGGAAGCCGAATGCGGCGCGGTTTACGCTACGCGAGAATGCTTCGCAGAAGAGCGGCGTGCCGAAGTATCTGCGCGTTGCGGTGTTGCTGGAGCGGAGGGTAGGTGATGAGGGGTTGTTTCTTGCGACGGTTAATGTGCGGGCTCACGTCTCTGTTTTTGCGGATGCGAAGGAAAGAGTTCGGAGGACCATGGGGAAGATACCGATGGATGATGCGGTGTGTTTTGATCCAAAGATCCCGCCGACGACGGATAAGTACCCTGTTAATAATCTGGCTTCGGTCTCGTTATGCGAGGAGTGCTCTATTGAGAGCGGGTATAATGAGAAGGATGAGGCGGGGGTGGGATCTAGTGGATGATATGGTTGTTAGGACTGATGGGTATAATGATGAATGTAACAGGGAAGAATGAGAAGGACAAGGTTCCCTATTTCCCTACCTAGACAGTTATTAAACATGGCCTTAAATATCGAAATAGTAAGGCATTTCAGCCTATATGAATATCTGGTGAGATTCATTTAATGTACGCATTAACCTCTGAAGGCATTTTATTTGTAACAGAGGCGCTCGTGGTGTTTTGACACACTTCTCTATTTTGCTACTTTCTTTTGTTTATGACTAACGCATATTCGAGGACCGCAGCCCCTTAGCTAAGTTTATCACTCGTCCCGTTCTCGTTCTGTAATCTTCCAGTAAGTTTATCCATCATAACCAGGCTATACAAGTCATAGATTAATTCCTCTCTCCATCTTGTCCATTTCCAACCCCTAGCTCGTCACTTGGTGGTGTATCTAGTTCATGTGAATCTTGATCATACCGCGAAAACACATGATGCTTAGGGTGTGTCTCTTCATAGATCCAGTAGCACTTGAAGCAGAGCCAATACTTAGGGCATGTGCCACAACGATATCCCGTCCCGTATATATCCTGCTAGCAGTCAGTATCGAGTCCAGGTGTGATAAACAATGAACTTATAACTCACACAGAAGCATGAGTCGCAGAGATCATCGTCCACTCGTTCAGCAGCTTCACTAGGTAACTCTTCATCATCGGTATCGCCACCGTCTTCCGGGAAGAAGTCTAGGTATTCTGTCTTTCCGTGATAGATAGCAACGTGGCGGGGAGTCCACCTATCATGAGTTTTGGCTTCTTTATTGGCTCCATGATTTATCAAGGACCTTGCGGCTTGTATCTTATCTTGTCGACAAGTCCAATGGAGTGGAGTCCAGCCATCACGATCCGAGACATTAACTAAGTCAGGGCATTCTTTTAGTATCTTCTCAATCAGGATATACCAGCCGCCGGCTGCAGCGTGGTGAAGAGCATTACGCCCTTGCTTATCTGTGCTCCTGAGTGTGGAACTTTCTGTAGTTAGCGAATCGATTCTTATATCAGTAGGGCATCGCCGTGCTGCGAGATGGAGAGGGAGCCGTCCTAGGTCATCCGCGACATCTCGAGAGACTCCAGGCAGATTTACTATCTTGTTAAAAATTTCATCATCTTCAACCGTACAAGTCGCGTTCAGAGCTGTTCCATAAGTGCCACTCGAGATGGTAGGATCAGCTCCGTGTGTGAGAAGCAAATCCAACATCTTTTCTCGAATGCTTGGTAAACCCCAGTCCATTGCTAGTTGGAGAGGTGTGGTGCGATAGTCGTCTACTTTGTTGAGATCTACAGGTGTTATCTTGTTATCCAATAACTCCCGAACAATATCTAGATTATCATTAATAACGGCCATGCCAATAGCTGAGCCATACGCCACGTCAAACTTTGTGATCATAGAGTTGGGGTCTGCGCCGTACTCTAGAAGAACTAGTATGTTCTCAAGATTTGAAACATACGTCGCCGCGACAAGAGCTTCGTTAATCTCTAAGAGGAAAGCATCCTCACTGACTTGAAGCTTGAGGTGCTCGACATACGCTCTAATTATATTAGGAGAGCATGTATAGGCAAGTCCACCAAGGAAAGAAACCCCAGCTTTGAATATGGGGTATTGAGGTGGTATTTTAATGCTCTCAGGCAACACTGCCTGTGCTCCATGCTCTAGGAGAATTTTGAAGCACTCGTTATCAGCTTCCGCTGCTTGAAATACTAGAATATCAAAATTAGCTAAGAGTCTCGACAGAATGACCCGGAGAAAGTATAGGGGTTAAAAGTCATGTCAGGAGGGTCTATGGCTCCTAGGAGAGATCAGGGTAGGAACATAAATTACAAAGGAGGATTGTAAAAGGGGTTGGAAAGTAATACTAAATCGTACTCACAAGGTGTCCTGCCAGATTTGCTTACTATCTCAAGATCTGCTCCGGCATCTAACAATAACTTTAGACACTCAGCCGCACCTCTCCTAGCGGCATCTTTTAGAGCGGCACAATTATCGTTATCTGTACGATTTATATCTGGAATACGAGCGAGCAAGATTCGAGTCACCCTTGGATACGAGTTCCAACAAGAGAACTGCAGCGGTGTATTGCCGAATTCATCTTGATGATTGATATTTGCGCCAGCCTCTAGTAAGGTATTAACAATCTCGTGGTAACCGTAACGTGCCGCGAATATTAGTGCGAGAGATATCATCTCTTTAGAACTCCGTGGGATGAGCTGCTTCACCGCACGGATCAAGCCCCACGTAGCTGCAAGTCCAATAGGGGGGATCACGTCGTTATCAAGATGATCGACAGGTGTATTTCGTTTGAACAATTCTTCAATCACTCCTTGACTGCCCCAGGCACAAGCATCATGAAGTAATAATCTACCGTCCTCTCGTATTCGGTCAAACTTCGCGCCGTTGTCCAACAAGCAACGAACCATGTCTACATTGCCCATCATTGTAGCTTTAACTAAAGCATCAAGGTCGTCCTCGTCTGTGATATGTATGTTAGCCCCAATGTCGATCATAGATGTTACTAGATCTATATCGCCAGCTATTACTGCGTGCATTAGGGCGGTTCGTCTTCCATAACTATTTGTTTGCGCGTTGATGATTTTCGAGAGATTATCGGCGTCGTCACTGCTGTCCCGGCTGCTGCCCTCTCTATAACCTGGAAACTGGGTTTGAAGAGCTTCAATTAAAGTCGCGGCTGTCTTTTTGTAACGCGGCCCTCTATGATATCGCCTTGCTGTAGTATATAATGGCGTTTGGAACTGTGCGTCTATTGTAAGCAATGCACCACGCTTAATTAGTAGCTTACAGATCGAAGCAAATCCAAGCGTGCTTGCAGTGTATAGCGCAGTTATACCGTTAGATATCGGGAGGTTGACATCTGCGCCCGCGTCGAGTAGCAGGCGTACCATGTCTATGAGACCGAGTTGACAGGCAACATGAAGTGGACTAGAAACCTTGTCCGGAAATTCTGTCTTGCCACCTGCGTCTACATCAGCGCCGGCGTCTATAAGTAGCTGGACCATCTCCTTATTGCCAGTTGAGGCGGCCGTATCTAGGAGTGTAATAACATTCGAGCCAGCTCGGAAAGCCCCGATAGGAGTTGCCTGGTAGTCTAGCAATATTTTCACAATATCAACGAAGCCCCAGCTAATTGCGTAGCTCAACGCATCGCATGATACTTCTCTAAGGTTGACCTGGTCCTCAATCTTTCCGAGTAAGTCAAGTAGGAGGGGTGGGTTGTTGTGCAGAACAATGGACATAAGTAGAGGGGATATCTCATTGAGTGTAGGTTCTTTCTGATGCTGGAGAAGTGCTTCTATAACTTGGGGGTATAGAGTGACTTCTCCATGAATACCTAACTTGAAGAAGTTTTCATAAGCCCAACGACCGACAGCATCTTCTGCTGAAGAGACGGGAAAATGTATCAGATCGAGGCATATCTTGCTCGGCTGGCGGTCAACTAATTGCAATGTCATTTCAAAAGCATCCATCTCACTCATATTGAGCGCCCTTCTCAGGTCGGGTGGCATGGGTTCCTGAGGTATTTTATAGATTTGATCGAATGGCCATCTACTATAAAATCTCAAGGTGAGCAATTCCTGCAGACGATTTGAATTTGTTATCCAAGGCTCCGACCTTGGGCTCGCAGCTGCGTCACCTTGTGGGGAGAGGTAATGCTCACACCAGTACATGGAAGCATAGGATGATAACCAGAAAATCCGATCATCCAGAAGAGCATCCCGTATATTCCCTGGACAGGATCTGGCGCGGCGTTCCAATTGGATAATTGCTTTCAGTGGTGACGTGTCCGAGATACCAAAACGCTCTACGAGGAGGCAAAGATAGTGGTAACAAGCAAGTGCAATTTCCGAGTGGTAATCCTCGAGATAATACCAGTCGTCTGGGTTCCGGCGCAGAAATGACTTCAGTTCATCATGAGCCACATATAACTTTCCCGAGTGAATTCGTACGATTCCTGGAAGTAATTCCCGAATATAGGCTGCCGTTCCAGGTGCAGTGCTCTTTTGGAGTTGCTCGAGACTTTCGCAGTCGGCTACGGCTATAGCAGTTGTGAGTTCGCCTATGGACATAGGCCTCATTGAAAAGCATATAAAACCGAGGGCTTTACGTGCCCAGGCTCGACAGCTGTGGGGGACTTGGTCGAATATTACGCTGAATGCCATTTCAATTGAGGTAAAATCATCCGCGAGGCGAGCTAGGGCACCCGGGATGGGAATGTGAGTGAACTGCAACGCGTCTAACAAGAGATCCATTAACTGGTGACTCGACCCACGCTCATGCAATAACTGAGATATTTTCTCTTTGATGTCTGATATTCGAGGTTTGATGCTTACAATCAAATCTAATTGCGATTGATGATCTTTCTCGATATATTCTCTCAGGATATCATGATCCAGAACGACTCGCGAAAATATTTTTGACGGTGAGAGATCAATTCTAGACGTCGAGCTACCGACAATGATTACTTTCCGCAAACCGTCGTCTAGTTGATCAAAGAATCGCAGATGTTCTATGATTTTGAGGAGGAGTGTCTTTTCCGCTGAAGTGCCTGTTGTGTGAATGATCCAAAAAGAAGGGTTTTCTGAGCGGAGGAAGGCTAGCCTTAAGCATTCCCAAAGTGCTGGGATTCTAAGCTCGAAGTTCGGGTTATACAATGCATATATGATCTCCTCGGAGGTTTTATTCATTTGATGGTATAGTCTGGGGCATTGTTTCAGTATCTGGACAAGGTAGCTTGATAAAAGTCCTGTCTCGGTTAAGGAAGAGGGTTCAGTGGAAGTAAGCGAGGAGCAAGCGATGATAGCACCAGGATATTCTGGTATGGATCGTCGGATTGCGTCACTGAAAGAAGACAAAAAATATTTTCCATCAACATCTGCTTGAATTTCTAGTGAAATAAGGTCTGCTCGGTCGTCGTACAAGGGGGATTTTAACGCCTTCGATCGGATAATGAAATCTGCAAGGCTATCGAGACGTCCTAGTGTTTCGAAGTTCATCTCAATTCCGTCTGACTGGATCGACAACCACTGGATAAGCTCACGATAGCCTTCAGAGACATCTAAGCTTGTGTCAGTGACTACGAGGTGGCCAATAAAGCAAAAAAGAAAAAAAATCCCTACATGTCTGAGCGTCTGACATACGCTCTATAATATAGTCTTCCGCAGGAGATTCTTTCACAATGCAAGTGAGTTCGTAATGCGTTACGTTGCATCTGATGTTCGTAATATTGAAGCCTTGGAGCTCTGCGCAAGATTTGTGGACTGTCTAAATTGCGGGTTTAGCGATAATCACATAATACAGCTACTACAGGGAAGGTATTTGACTTACCAGGACCTCAGAACTAGGCTCGAGAAAATCTTGGACGTAATTTAGAATCCTGAATTTGCCCGAGATCTTATTAAAATCCAGATGGAGCTTCTCTAGATAGAGCGATAACTGGCGGATACGATCCGGAAACCAAGGGCCCCATAACCCTCGATAGGTATCTTCAATGATGCTCAATATCGTCGTTTCCCAGCTGTACACTTTCGACTCCTGATGAGGAGTCCCAAAAAAAGCCTATGGTAGTTAATGTGCCGGTCTAGTATGTAAAGACTTCGTGACTTACTAATAGAGAGGTCCTTTCATGTATTTCTCGGTACTTGACAAGTGATGATGCCTTTAGTAGAGCCTACAAATGATCTTCAGGAACGGTCCCGGCTAGTAGATATCGGATAGAAAACGACAAACCTTTTTCACGATCATACCACCGAGATCAGCCGCCATAAAACCAAGGCCGAGCTCAGACAGGTCCTAGTAGGTATAGTTAAGCGATGATGTCTGACTAGCAAGTCTTAGAAAGGGGACATACAACTTTGATATCTGCTGCCGAGTCCAGAACAAGATCCAGTAATTCCTCGACTATACCATCCAAGTTTTCTATTGACCCCTTTTCGCCAAAAAGTCTCTCCGATTTGAAGGAAAAGGTTCTGACATGTGTCCAACGTTCTACCGTGCTATTGTTATGTATAACCGGGTACTCCATACTAAGTCCTGCGACAAATATCATTAAGCTTTTAGATAGGATAGGTGGTGGAGCGGATTCTTCTGAAGAATCACTCCCAGCCTGGGAACCTGGCTCATCTTCATTCTCGACTACGGGTTCTTCATCTTCATTCGATCCAGGCACAATATCGGTTTCTACGTTAGACCCGGCTTTATTATTCAAATCGTCCATGCTTATCCTCTTCTATGGAAAGGATATTAAACTGACGATAGACGATATAGCATAAGCGGGAACCCTGAAATAAGTTTGTAGTTGGGTACGTGGACCCAGGTATTTCTCCGACGCTCAGATGGGACCTCGCCTCTTCTTTTTATTCAAGAGTAAGGTTTCGTGAGAATAAGCCGTCTGAAACGTAGATATTATAAATTTGAATATCTTAGGAATAGAGGGTTGAGGTTATCCTGATTATATGAAAGCCCTCACTCGAGGAAGTAAAGCTGCTAAGGTCAAGACATTGATCAGCTCGAACACAAATGTGAAAATGAGGATCACCTCTACCTAACCGATTTTGCTGCGTACCTATGTACCCTACTCGTACATTTGTCGGGCATATCAAATCAGCCCTCAGCCATAAGATTTATGGAAGAATCGAAGGCTAACTTGGCCCCCAATTCTCGTTGTGGAAGCTGGGCAAGGGTAGGCCGAAGGTTAGCCTACGACTGGTTCGATATCACCCTGACGCCCCCCTTTAATCCCTGCCTGAATATACATACTAGTCCATAATCAGCGACACGCAGTCAGCAGAAGGTTATACTTACTATAAGAGGCACGAAGAAGAGATGTAGAAAGGTACACGATTCAGATAATCTCAGCCTTCTCATTTGCTTATTAGACCCGCATCTAGAGAATATCTCTTACGCAATAAGCGCAATTGAATTGCCTTCCTTGCCTATTATGAAAAACATGCCAATTCAAATCAAGGGACAAAAAAATTACATACTACGCGACTTATAAAGCGATGGATCTTCAATCCGGGCTCCCTGAGACAGAGCCTGAAAACTTCACAATGATAGATAATCCCACAGCTGTTGGTAATGGAATTTTTATTCCGTTTACTGAGGCCGATCTAGATGATCCAGATGACTCAGAGAGTGATGAAGACGACGAAGACGAGGACGAGGACGACGAGGACGTGGATGACGGCGAGCCAGATTTTGCTATTGGCAGGTCAGGCACAATCGACATCCGTACCGAGCGTACCAAGCTCCTAACAGAAGTTAGCAAAGAGGTCAGGTTCGACGATGCGGATGTGATCGAAAAGTACCAGGCCCGAGTACGTTTGTGCCTCAAGGACGACAAAAACGTAGAAGAACCAACTTTGCTACACTATATCGTATTAAGCCTCCTCATCTTCCATGAAACTCAAGACGCAATGAACTTCATAGTCAGGTTAGCTTTACAGGAAGCACCCGAGGACTTGGCATATCAGACGAAGGGACCGCTAGAGACTCCACTACATGTAGCGATAAAACGAAAGGAAGAAAATCTCGCAAAACTGATGTGTGAGATAGCACCGGACGTTGCGGCAAAGGCTATATCATTGCAGAATGAAAACGGCGAAACCTGTTTGCACCTTGCTATTAAGGAAAACCTGGACGTAGCCCCGTTCCTTATTAGCAAAGCGCACATCGCTGCATTCCGTCAGCAGCGTAGTCAGAAGATACGGCATGGCGCTGGAAATACACCCTTACACGACGCAGTACACTATTCTCGTTACATTGTGGAGGTCCCAACCTGTCCTCCAGAAAAGATCCCAAAATGTAGACGTTGTCGAGAAGCCGAGAAGAAGTTAGAGAGTAGCTGTACTCGACTGAGTAAAATTGTCGAGTCTTTAGTACAGAAAGACCCGGAAGCTCTTGCGACCCTAAATGCTCTAGGACAGTCCCCGTACGTATATCACTTAGCAACTCGCCAGGAGACACGAGCAAGCCTCGATCTAGCCAAGTCAAAGCCCACAGGCGGAACCCAAGACCAAACACTTAAGAATCCTAAAACCGAGGGCAGCGGAAGTGCAGCCAGCGGAAAGATCGAGAAACCGAATCCGTACATCAAGTCAGGGGCTACCATTGCACACGAGGAGAGAAAGCGGGCAAAGAACCCTAAGTCCGAAACTCCTAACATACCAAACAAAGGCCGTTCCGCCAAGCCAGGCCCCAAGATTACAAAAACCCATCAGCCCCTGCCAAGATCTGATAAACTAGCAGAGAAGACCAAGATCGAAGAATATCTTCGAGAGATGGCGTTTGCCCAAGGAAATTTTGAGAAAGCCTGTAGGTGTCTTTTCGGCAATAGGAGCGCTGACTCGAAAGTTCGAACTGTTTTTCGACCCCAGCATCGACTCTCCGACCGCACACCAGAAGATCATGAATTCCTTGAATTTAATAGTATGATCGCTTACGTTGAGCTTGACATACGACCACAACCTATTAACCAAAGTTCCAGTTCAGAAGCTGGGGGTGAACAAGAGGATTGGGAAGAAGATTCCAGGGCTCTATGCGCAATATTTAAATGGTTAAAGAAGAAAGGGGTAAAGCAAATAGTCAAGTTGGTTGTTAAAGATAATCTAAATAGGAACTGTAGTGATGAGACTATTGAGGCATGTCTCGATGGATTCGATATTCGCTACCTTGATTGGGATAAAGCTGACTTATGTGTCGATTCTATAAGGAAGAAAGCGCCTAATTTAGCACATATATGGCTTCATTCCAGCGGTAGCAACGCTGGTAAGTTCCCTTCCTGTGTTTCATTTAGTAGTAGTGTATTAGAACACGAGAACTCACATTTATATAGTGCTTTGGTCTTGGTCTGATAGCAGTGGTCTCCAAAGCTTACCAAAGGTAACGCCCCTATCCCTATAGTATAACAATAGCTGACAGCAAAGCATCAGCTGAGTCAAGTTTACCTAAATGCGAGGAAAGGACTGGAGAGTTATAAGCGTAACGAAGAGAATATATATAACTTTAAAGACCGTCTAAGACAGCCAGTCAATGGTCTAGACGCACCAAGGATAAAAGTTATAGAATCGATTGAGAGGCCGCCGAAAACTCGAATTACTCCTCGTCTCGATAGCAGCTTCGATGTTAGGTCACAAGAGTACGTTCTCTTTGCTCCGATTGTAAACCATGAATGAGTGCTAACAACGGGTTTTCATAGTCGGCATCATTGGATGAATAATATTAGAGATTTTGCGGCCGAGCTTCGGACGGAGCTTGGGGTTAATTATAATCAACGCAGGCCAAAGGTCGCCATAATCGACGACGGTGTTAATCCCGAAGGGGAATTCCTAGGCCAGAGGATTGCTCACGGGTGGCCTCCTGACGAACCAAAGTCAAACTTGGAGCCGTTCTATGCCTCTACACGAGGCCACGGGACGCAGATGGCCAAGCTTATATGTCACGCGTGTCCCTTCGCTCAGCTATACGTCGCTAAGCTCGATGGTTGGAAAGACCCGGACCTCCCCCACCCACAATTTACGGCAAAGGATGCAGCTGAAGCGGTAAAGTGGGCTATTCGGGAAAACGTTGATATCATCAGCATGTCGTGGAACATCGAGCGTAGCCGCTCCAACGAGGCCGACATCGACGCGCTCGCCTCACAGATCAAGATCGCAGCGAACCGCAATATCATCATGTACTGTGCGGCACAAGACAAGGGCCAGCTAGGCAACTCCGAAACTGAAGTCTACCCAGCAGGATCCGACACGACCAAACTCCGTATTGTCGGCGCCGCTGATCCGACCGGCCACCCTCTCAACATCGTCGATACGAACAAAGTGCACTACCTCTTCCCGGGAGAAGTTATCCTCGAGAACGACAACAAGGCCATCACCGGGAGCAGTGCGGCCACCGCTCTAGCCGCAGGGACCGCCGCCATGATTCTTTTTTGCTACGAGCTCGGCTATGGCAAGATGGAGACTATAGCTAAGCCGGGACGCATGGGGCAGCTGTTCAACAGTCTGAAGAAGTCGACGAAATACGTCGATGTCGAGTCTATCTTGAAGCCGGGACAGACGCCGGAGCTCGTTGTTAAGGAGTGCGCAGCACGCGTCAAGGAAATCAGGGACGAGGAGAATCTCCGCGCGACCCCGGATCATCGGACTTCCGGTGGGCTGGATCTGAGCGGGTCGACGGCTTCGTTTGCGCCTCCGATAAGGAGGACTACTGGACCTCTGGTTGTCCCCGGAGGGCGGTAGTTGATATAAGATACGGATTGAAGAGGTAAAAATATCCGGTACGCCTTTTATTTAAAACTAGAACCTCGGTTGTTTCTAGGATATCCTAGTCTCCAAACAGCCACGAAGACTAAGCGAACAGTGACCTCGATCCTATAAAGATGAGGTACCTTTTCTATATCTAGGACTCGGTTTATTAGCTTGCTATAAGCTGAGAGTTGATTCACGCCTGGGGAATATTATAAAGGGTCAAATTGCGTTAAATAAAACTCAAGTTTTAAATATTACGCCTTGGGAGAAGAGTAGACAAAGATAGGATAGTAGAAGGGGGAATAGTGTTCAACTAGAACGCGACTTTTTCCCTATAAGAAGAGACTAACAGCCTTAATCCCTGGAGCCGAGTCATCAATAATATATCAATAGAACATACAAGCAAACAGAGCAATACCGAAGCTACCAGATACCTTATATATACTCCGCTAATGCAATCTACAATGCCTACTAGCTAATTTTCAATTTTGGATATCTGTTTAGATGAATCGCTAATATTCCGTCTTCCTCTATGTACAACCACTCACTCCATCTCATAAACTCGATCCTGTGGATAACACTCGCAAACTCGAACAAAAAGCCCATGGTACTAAAGCACATATTCTACACACCACTATACAGCCCCTTCTACACAGCTTGTACTTGAACACCTAGGTAAAATCCGTACTAGATAGCCATAGGCGATATCTAATTTACCATACCGCCCTATCTCGGCCTTCGAACGCGAAGTTCAGCACAACTCCCACAAAAAGTGCCGCGCATAAAACGCTCGGCCCCAATCTGTCATAGTACTTGATAGCTCTGCGCTCACGAATTCCCTTACTTCGGTATAGGTAGATGCCAACAGAATAACAGAGCGACAAGACAGCCAGTAAGGTGAAGAGCCCAGATACAATAAATGAGAGCTTGGTCGGTTGTGTACCGAAGTTAAGCAATGTGACAGCAATGGTGCCAATATAAATCGAGAATTCGAGCTAGTATTTCGTCAGTAACATATATAAGAGTCAAAATAGGATTACCTACCCAGCTGAGATAGGTCCTTTCTGCCGCGAAGTAAACCTTAGGTTCGACTCTAACAGGCACGTAAATCCTCTTGCCCTTCGGGGCTCTGAACTTCTTCGTCTGGACATTCTGGTCACCGAAGAACATTTGTGTTCGGTTACTGCGAGGCACGGTCGAAGCTCGAGGACGTGGTGTTATGGCCATTACAACTGACCATGCCCCTTGACTAGCTGCTCCTGCGTACTTCTTAGCCAGAGTTGAGTAGTAGGTCCAACCGCCAACCCTTCTTGCCTCCTCAAGCGCATCCTCTTCATCTACTTCGTCATCCGAGTCATACAAGGGGTAATCTTGGTTCGCAACCGTGCCCTCTGCTGTCTGTCCCTCGATATCCCCTAACACGAGAGCTTGGGCACCTCGCGACAAGCCATTTCCGTGACTTGAAGGACCTGCAGATCCAGTATCGATAGTATCTTCGGCATCCGAATCAATGTCATCATCATCGTCGTCGTCTGAGGTCGTGCCGCTAGTATGGGAATGTGTCGGCCGGTGAATGCCAAAGTTGTGAGTTGGCGGTTTGCGAATATCTACGTCCATCTGAGGCATCCAATATGGAAGAAGATTGATTCGGTCAGGGAACAATGAAGCTGTGCCGTGAATGAACTTAGAGAACTTAGGCACAGCTTCCACAAGGTGGCTTGAAATGAGTTGACGAACCCACTCGGGGGGCTCTTGTCCATGTTGGGTTTGGAGTTTTACTTCTAAGACGGCGTAAGGAAAACGCACGACATCTCCAGCAGGTAGTTGTGAGAAGGGATAATCAATCCCGATGTCCATTCGCCTCCAATTATCACCACACCGCTTGATGCCATCGAGGTTGTCCTCTCGTATCATTGTAAGCTCAGTATCGAGTGAAATTCGGACACGAGCATCGGCGGGCAGCTGGAATGCAGTGCGATTATAAAACGATCTGCAAACCGGCTTATACCCATTCTTCAAGACTGAGTATTGAACTTCCTTTGCCAAAGTCTCATCCTCGGCAATAGCTTTTTCGGATTTCTTACCGTCCTTTCGAGCCTTTTCAAAGAGCGCTGCCGGAAGTAGGTCTCCTCTCAAGTATGCATTGACGTTCTTCTCCTTTACAGAAAAGCGAGCTTTTACGGACTTTTCTCCAGTCCAGTCTTCGCGATGGGTCTTGCGTTCCACGAAAATAGTATCCGTTTGCATACCACCATACCATCTAAGACGGATAGCTTCAGCACCCTCCGTCTTCTTCAGTCGGCCTTCATATAGATCCCATTTCTCTGGATTATCATAGTAGATGGAAGAAATAGCAGAATCCTGCGTCTCGAATTCCTTGCTAGCATTAAAGACAAGTACGGGCAGATGCTTCAGGATAATTAGCTTTAATTCAGTGACATTGTCTGGATGCACCCAGTATTTTGTCGTCTGGCGGACGAAGCTGCCCTGGGTACCACCAGCAGCGCTATCACCTGTTACGGGATTGCCACGCGTCCTGACGTTGTTATACATATTGGAGAGTTTCACGACTTCAGCGTCGAAATCCTCATTATAGAAGGGTTTGTTCTTGAGTGCGGTATCGAACGAGGGTCGGAGGTGCCAGTTGGTCATTTTCTATAATATTGGTTAGTTTCACTATGAAGCGGTATACTCAAATAGGTATACGAACATCATGTTTCTTGATTATCTTGTAGAACCCCGTATAATTCAATTGGACATATTTGGCGAGATCGTGGACGTCGGCAATTATATCGCCCAGGTCTTCCTCAAGCAGTATGAATTCCTCTTCGGAAGGTCCTTGCTCTGTTAAGCCTCGCTCGGTAACTTTGGCGACAACCTCCTTAACTTCCCGTTCGCTGACCGCTATACGACGTTGGATTTCCGACTGCTTGACCTTGGTCTTAGTATAGACCTTCTCAAGCTCCGCATACAGTCTACTAATAAACCTCTGCTCGTCCTCTTCCGTCCATCTGTTTTTCTGCTGACTCTTGACTTTGGCCTTGCCCTTCTTGCTTCCAGAACCCGAGGGACTTTCGTCCACCTCTGCAAGCGGCCCGGAGGCCGTCTTCAGCTCACCCTTCAGTTCATCGTAGTCGATATAATACCATTGGTATTCGCGAATAATGCTAGAGCGGAGCTGCTCGCCGAACTTCATGACGATCAGACCCGGACGAGCGCGCCACCTATCCTTAGTATTAGGGTATCGAGTCGAACGCCAGGTAGTCTTCCTTGTAACCAAATCTTCAATAATTAGCATGGAGAAACATGAACAGATGCCAAACACACTAGTAGGAACATACGAAACAAGAAATAGTCAGTATAGGAAAAAAGAGAAAAGGTATTCCCAAGCCCCCAATGCCAACAGGAGTATCAATATTATATCGCGTGACTATGCTCGCAAAAAGAAAAGAGGATAATTAATAATAGTTAGATTGCAGAAAAGATAGCAATTGAAAAGATCATGCGAGGATCTCGAAATTTAGTCCGTAGTTACCTAGGTATGATAGGTAGTATGCAGTATGCAATGAATAAATGCGCGTAGTGCAAAAAATATAGTACAATGCGATGTTGAAAAGCTGCACGATCGATCAGTTGTAGCAGCGAAGCCTGCAAACCGCCCTGGAACTCGTTTAGCCTCGCGTCATGATACAGGGACATTCCCCACTTGTCGCATATCCACAACGGTAGCAGAATTTGACCGTCCCTCCCGTCCAGCAGCCATTGCCCAATCAATTAGAGTTGGGCTAGCACGTGTCAGTCCGCTGAATTTCCAGACTCCCAGCCTGGATTTTAGCGGCTCCAATGGTATGCTTTAGCGCTTTTAATCGCTAAAGGAAGCTAGCTTAACTAAAAGGATAGAGAAAATACAGTCTAGATTTTATTCCTTCACACCGTACGTACCTACCTACCAGGTATGGAATTGATTCCGTTACCCCACCTGCGAAAAGGCAAGGTCTTAGGCTAGGTACCTCCTAGGTAAATCACTTTATAGCTTATCGGAACCCTGAATTTTCTTCGTTACCCCACCATACCTACCCCCCTATCTCAACGAACCACACGAGGGTATAGCTATATCGCAAGAACCTGTCCTTACCTAGATACCTAGATACCTTTTTTGTAGATATATAGGATCCAATAAAGGCCATGACAGAAAAGAATGACAGCATCGACGCTCGCATCCCGGCCTCGTGCCCGGCCTCTGTTTCTCAGATCCTATACCACGCCTGGCACCACGATATCGCGGGGATCAAGCCCCTATTAAACGTGCCAGGTCGCGCGAGCGTCCAGGAACCTAAGACGGGCGAAACCCCTCTACATGCTGCGATCCGTGCTTGCGCGCCTGTGAACCAAGGCGCACTAAGCGACGGCACTGACAACGTCGAGGAGCATGCTAAGACTGTCGTACACGAGCTGTTCATGAGCGGTGCCATCTGGAATGATGTTGATAACAACAATGAGACACCGGGGTGCATAGCCGCGCGCCTCGGGCTCAAGGAATTGTATACTCTATGCGTTGAGGCCGGTGTGCGAGCGGAGCTGTTGTTCGGTTTGCTGGATGGGTATGAAGAGCTTGAGTCTGACGACGGAGATGAGGAAGAGGGGGAAGAAGAAGAGGAAAAGGGAGAACATGGTCCCCAAGATGAAGAAGAGAAAGACTTCGAAAATTCAAATGGCGGTGGCGTGGAAGAAGATATAGAAGTTATAGTAGACTCGGACCGTGCCTTCGTCCCACCGAAAGGCACCGTCGGGCCTAACGTCAACAGCGCAGATTACCTACGTTCGAACCTGACATATAGCGACGGGAAGCTAGTCGACTCGGCCCAGAACGGTGTGATGAGTGTGTACCTTGGCTACTAATAGTTCAACTTTTCTTCTAGAATAAGCTAACCCCTATTCTCAAACAGTGGCCTGGGAAACATCTATTATGCGCGCCTCAGTCGACGCGCTCCTACCCGGCCTCCCTGCCGGCCGGAAGATCCTCAATATCGGTTTCGGCATGGGTATCGTCGACCGTATGTTCGCTGAGACGCGCCCAGCAAAACACCACATCATCGAGGCACACCCATCCGTCCTCGAACACGTCAACAGTTCGGACTCTAAATTTGGCAAGGAATGGGAAACAAGCGGTCCGGCCGAAGGAGCATTCAAAGTCCACGGCGGTAAATGGCAAGAAGTGGTTCCCAAGCTACTAGAACAGGGCGAAACGTACGACGCCATCTATTTCGACACGTTTGGTGAGGACTACGGCCAGCTACGCATGTTCTTCACTGAGTACGTGCCCGGGTTGTTAGAAGAGCAAGGCAGGTTTGGATTCTTCAATGGCCTAGGCGCCGATCGGAAGATATGCTATGACGTCTACACGCAAGTAGTTGAAATGCATCTCAGCGACGCAGGCATGGATGTAGAATGGCAGGAATTGGATGTGGACATGAAAGATTTGGGTAAGGAAGGAGAAGGGGAATGGCAAGGCGTTAAAAGACGTTATTGGACTCTAGACAGTAAGTCAATCCGCGATCTGGTCTTGCAACGTTTTTTAAAGCAAGCTAACCTGTGTGGTAGAGTATCGACTACCGACCTGCACCCTAATGGGCTGAACTCCGTGCCACATTTTCTAGTCCCGTAGCCAGACACCAATTAATTTTTTTTTGCGTTGTTTGGACCATCTTCTCTATGTCTATCCTTTTAAGGGACATACCCTTATCTTTTTTTTCCTTATGCAGTTCTACTACGCTACCTCCTCGCAAGATCTCGTTGCTCATTTAAAATTTTCGGGGTGAAGAATACCAGCAAGGTTACCCTTCTGCACTCTCTTCAGCGTGAGAGCGGCAATAACAGCAGCGCCGACACCACTTCCATCTTCGGCGGCGAGGATCTCGACCGGGTCTTCCTCTTTAAAGTTCTTCTTAGCCGGCCAGTCGAGAATCTCTCGGAGAGCTTGTGCGCCTCGTGCCTTGAAATGCGGGTATTTGTTGAATACAGAGCCGTCAGCGCCCACGTGGCAAGGCTGAAGGTTCTTCTTGGTGCAAATAGCAGCAACTCCACAAGCCGACAGACGAGCCGCACGTGTGCCGATCAATTCAGCAGTTCGACGGATTAGCTCAAGTTCGGGACGAGTGCAGGTTAAGTGGAGCTTCTCATGGAACAAGTCTGCAGTCTCTTGTAAGTTCTCGAAAGGATCACTACGTAGGGTCAGCACGATATGATCAGAGTGTTTATAGCCCGTCTATAACTTACTCTTCGATAGCTGAGAGGAAGGACGAATCAAGAGTGTAGGCTTTTCGGAGGTATTTGATATCCTGTCCCTCAAAAATATGAACATCCTTGTTATCATGCAAGTCAACTAAGACCAAGCGAAAGATTTCGCCAAGATAAAGACCGGCGATGCACTTTTCGAAGGCTTGTTGGCCTGGTCGAGGGGATTCCTTGTCAACGATGATATCATAAGGAGTGCGAGGGAGGACCTTGTGTTCGTTATCAAAGGCGCCCCATTCGCAATTGATAGCCATCGGCAAGTTCGGGTCCAGGTTCATATGGGCCAACTTTGGGATGGAGCCGCAATTCTCCATATATGCCGCATTGCAGCCAGTTCCAAAAATGCATCCAATAGCCATCTTCGGGTCGGTGTAAGCGGAAGCAATCAGGGTTCCTGTTGTGTCGTTAATCAAAGCCGAGACTTTGATAGGGACACCCTAGGATTTTGTTAACAACTACGTCCAAGTATTACCTTTATCCAATCCGACTTACCTGTTGGTCCAGTGCAGCTTCTAACATCGGTACAACATTCTGGCCTTCGACGCCATTGATATCAAACCCCTTGGTCCATCGCTGTAGGATGCCCTCATCGATGTAGTTCTGAGTGGCGGGATATGAGAAGGTAAAACCAAGCGGGATCTTCCCCTGTGACTCCGGAACCTCACCGTGATGAGTTTCGATAAACTGTTTCAAACAGTCGGCAATGTACTCCCATAGCTCGTCGGAGTCGCCGGTCTTTAGCTCTTCGGGCATACGGTATTTTGACTGAATGATATCAAACTCCGACTTGTTATCCGTTAAGGTAATCTCACAGACACGGAGGTTGGTACCACCCATGTCTAGAGCCAAGTAAGTTCCTGTCTCGGATCCATCTGGGAAATCCATAACCCAAGTTGGGTTCATTGGCTACGTTGCTCTAAGGTTAGTTTATTTGTTTTTACAGAACATCATTTCTGTATATAGAGCTTACAATACTGCCACCCTCTACACTCAAACCTATCGTGCTGTTAGTATATATATTGTAATATACCTAAGATAAGCATGTTTACCCTTTGCAAGCTCAGATACGAAGTGCTTCGTGATCTCCTTAAGCTTAGGCGTTTCAACAGTGAACTGCTCTTCTAATTTCTTGATTTCGGAGAGAAGATCTTTAGGCACGTCGGCCATAGACCCTATTATCACATGTCAGTGAATATGCAGATATTGATTTAGAGGTAAAAAGAACCATTGATGTCATCATTCGAATTGAATTGGTGTTGGTGGTGGTGATATGTATGAAGACGCGTTACACGACCAAGAGCGTGTCCAGATTCCATGGTAGTGTTTAGGTAATTATTTATGATATAAAAAGAGGGAGAATGTGAAGAAAGCTTCACTATGTGTGAATATCTCGCAGGATTTGATGGTAGGTAAAAGCCAGGACAGGGACGGCCGAGACTTGAATTCTAACCATGCCCATATTCGGCTGGTGAACTTTCGAGTAGGTTTCATAGCATTGAATAGCTCCTAATAATTCTCCTACGGAAGGAGAAAGCATGCTATGGTGTACCATTATGCGTAGCAACTGTGTAATTGAATGACCGATTCTTAAAGGAGGAAGGTCCAACGAGTGTAAAGAGTGGGTAGCAAAAAAGGGGTTTAGATGAACACTAGAACTGAGTTTATAAGGGCTGGGATGGTAGCTCTAACTCTAGCATATCCTCTCAAGTAGAAATAAAAAAAATTACTTATATTAAATCTCACATAGAGAAATTTGTACGTACCCTTTCGGGATGGTGGCTTGCGAGGACCGAGACCGACCATCTTGATAGTATATTTGTATTAATATTCAAGAGATATTGCTCTGTATTACGAAAGTATATGGGAGATGAGTCCTTGATTTCTGAAGCCTTATATTTATGTTAGTGTAAGTAATAAGTAGGGAAACGATACGATCCCCAAAAAAAAAAAATTTAGAGAAAGAAACATGGAGGGGTGAGTATTAGACAAACAGCCCTAGCAGCTCCATATATTAATACCTAAATAGAGAGTGCTATCTTAGAGCTAGACAAATAGGAAGGCTAAGAAAAGATTGAACGTAACAATTAAACTTACTCAGCTCAACCAGATTTTAACATAATAATAATAATAATATATGAGTATGCGGGTAGGGCGAGGCAACGAAAAGAAAGAGATAACGTAGTAGGTTGTGTTGTATTGGAGCTTAAGGTCTTTTCTATGATGAGGGGAATTAAAGTTGACGAAAGTGCCCCTCCATCCTCGACCCATAATATCATGTTCGATTGGGTCGATTGGTTCTACGACAATTCTAGTCATTCTCATTGGCTTCTAAGCTGATCTAGTTGGGTGGATCTAGGTCGTACTTAAAAAAGTCGGGCATACCTTTAGGTACCATGATATAAGTACTCTGATGTAGTTGAAGCCAAGTTCCAACAGGTTTATTACAACGACAATGGTCAATAAGGTCGTAATTCGTTATCGCCGGAAACCCCGTGGTATTCGCCCATTAAACCACCCCGTCACTTTGTTTCCTATGTATAGTTATATCTACCCTTAGTTAATCTATCTAATACCAAAATATCTCAAATTTTGTTTCGGACCATGTTAGATCAGCGGTGTGCTTAGTATCTAACGCGCTCAAATATTTATTGTCTGTACAACAATAGCTAAAACATTGGCATCTTGGTTTCCGGACTTGTCAATATGGTATGGAGTTCCGTAAGTCTTTGAGCGAGCTGAGGTGCAAATGCTAAGACCTGCATGTCCGTCACCCCGCATTCAACATCGAAGTTTTGTCATGCTGGGGTTATGCTATCGTGGGGTGATTTATCTGCCAGGGATATGGTACTTTAGGTACATTACATAGGGCTGGTAGAGGGATTTGAGCGATTTGTTGAGCACGAGGTAGGACAAAATCCGTGATGATCACATGTGATATAGAATCGTAAGATGACGCTGTTTGGGTCATTTTTAGTACAGTTTACCATAAAGTTCTGATACTTGCAAGCTTAATTGCTTGAAATTTTAAAGATCTAGCCCATCCAGGAACTTCTATGTTTTAAATTTTCGATTTTACCAAATCGAGGTATTGTAACAGCCGGTCCCATCAAAAATACGGGGTTAACCGTACCCTGCCTTGCAGGTCTAACTAAGGATGATCTAATGCTGCTTTATCAGCTTATCAATACCAAGGTACATCTCGTGTCAAATGTACAGGTCTGGCTGCCACCTCCATGCAGGTGTCCACTCCGGCATTATCGCATACGGAATAACGTGCTTCCTCAATCCCGGTTCGGATATGCATTGGCAACGTAAGCTGTAACTGGGAACTTTTTTGAAAGGTGTACCTCTACCTCTTGGCTGCTCTGGAGAAGCCACATGTAGCTATCCCAAGTCAACATCTACAATCGCCGTTGATCATCTACATTGGCGCTGCTCATTTTTCATGAGTAGCCCATCCGGTCTTTCTTCGCCATGAAATTCACTGCAGTTGCAGTTACCTGCTTCTCCTTCTTTTCGCAGGTCCTAGGCGAATCCAATATTGCTGGACCCTCATCGTCTAAGGTCACTCTTCCAGCTACCTTCAAACCGCCACAAGTGTTCAAGAATGCCAATTTGGTACATGTCATCTCCCTAGAAAAGAACTACGCAAAGGAGTCTATAAATGTCTTAATCGAGAACTCGTCGCCGGAGTCTCAAGATGAATACTTCCTACCGTTCACTAGTGACCAGATGGAGAGGATTGGAGGTATCGAGGTGAAGGATCGAAAGGATACAAGCGTAACAGGCTTTGCCGTAGAAGCTATTGAATTTGATCCATTAAGGTAAAGGAAGCTCTATTACCTTACATTTCGATACCCTCGTCACTAATATAGCACCAGCGATACCCAATACTATCGCATTCGATTACCTGCACCCTTGCCGGCCAAGGGTCAACAGACCTTGGGCATCTCTTTCTACTACCTCAATGCGTATGCGCCGTTGCCAGCTTCGATTGAGCAATCTGAAAAGCAATATCTTGTCTACCAGTTCTCGGCGTATTGCCCATCGGTCTACCCAACATTAAAGCAGAAGACGGAAGTCAAGCTCCCATCTTCCGATATTCCTGACTACACCAAGATTGCCGGCAGCGGCGAGACTAAGGAATTCCCACAGAAACAGGGTTCGAAGCTTATCTACGGCCCCTTCCCCGAAGTCCCGGCCGACGCAGTGTCACCGGTCAAGGTGCGGTATGAATTCACCAAGCCCGTCACGCACGTGTCGCATTTAGAGCGGGACGTTGAAGTCAGTCACTGGGGTGGAAACATTGCGTTCGAAGAGCGATACACACTCTACAACCATGGTGCAAACCTTTCGGCTCAGTTCAATAGGGTGAAATGGGCGCAGGCTCAATATTTCAATCCTCAAAGCTACGCCTTGAAGGAGTTGAAATTCCCTCTTCGAGCTGGGAGCAAGGATGCTTACTTCACGGATGCTATTGGCAACGTATCGACGTCGCGTTTCCGTTCCAACAGGCGCGAAGCTGTACTCGAACTTAAGCCTCGATACCCTGTCTTTGGCGGCTGGAAGTATCCATTTACAATCGGCTGGAACTCCGATGCTAAACAGTTCCTGAGGAAGTCGGCCGATAGCTATTTGCTAAATGTGCCTTTTATTGAGGGACCTAAGCAATCTGAGGGCGCTGCATTCGAGCAGATCCAGGTTCGCGTGCTCTTACCAGAGGGTGCCGAGTGAGTACTTCTTCAGTTACTAGTTTTGAATGTCTATTAACGGTGTCATAGGAACGTTCGATTCCACACAACAATTCCCGAATCCTCTATCACAGATTATTCTGTCGATTTACAAAAGACATATCTAGATACCGTTGGCCGGACAGTGCTAACAATTAAAGCGAGAAACTTGGTGGACGACTTGCGAGACCGCGATCTTATCGTCTCATACGATTATTCGCTAGTGGCTAGCCTTCGCAAACCGCTTGTTGTATTTGCTAGCATGTTAACGGTATTTGTAGGGATGTGGGCAGTCTCAAAAGTGGATGTGAGGTTTTCTACGAAATAATGAGGGCGTTTGGTTCTTTTCAAAACGAATTCGGTACATATGCGCATGTACATTACAGGTTTTTCAAGGTTTAACGGAGGCCTGGAAAACTCTAGAGCAGCCCGCGGCTTAGATCTGGTGTGAATGAATACAGAAAGTGAATTAAATTCTTCGTGTTATGACCGTCACTCCTCATAGCGAGAATGAGTAAATATCTAGAGTTCAAGATATCTAGCCGCTTCATTGACGTCGGTAGATATCTAATACTTGGTTTTTCTCTTTTCCAAATAACACCAAAGTATGATGCTGCTACAACTATAATAAGTTGGTATTATTATGTCGTCAATTGGGTTTCGTCGTTGTCCAAGGGTCCTGGATCAGGGTGTTAATACGACGAAGCTAAACTAGTCCACCGGCACTTGGCTGCAATTAGACCTGCAAGCTGACGTCGGCGCAGCATCATAGGTCGTACCTCCATAAGTCGACTTCGGAACGGAATGCGAGAATGCAGACCCGATACACAGTGTTATACAATATCATGTTATATTCATGTCTGTATACCCAATTTCAAAGGGAAAAAAAGTATAGCTACTAAATAGGTAAGGGTTTACTAAGCATTCATGTATAAGGATGGATGTTCTAGGCGATGAAGATGAGTTGTTGTTACAAGTGGATGAATGCTATAGTGGATATTTCAAAAGAAGACAAGATAAGTATGGGGGAATATCTGGAAGCAAGTAGGTAATCCGTTCCTTGAAATGAATGGTTCTGTATGAAATAATGTCCCCATCTGCAAGGAATGTAGTGGTCTATTCTCGTGTTATAGGTTGCCACGGTTGAACTGCCTTGCTTGTACTGGTAGGTTGTAGGTCTGAGTTATACATAGAACCAGAGAGATGGAGTCCTTGGCAGTTCCTTGGTCTCCAAAGACCAGTTGTCTAGATCTTTAATGCGCTGCATGTGTGGCGTGAAAAATCGAGGTTTGGGCGGTTCTCGTACCATAAGTTTTTGCTTTGCCTACGTTGTGGAAATGTGTAGGTATAGGTATAGGTATCGTCGATATTACATAGCTGCAGGGATTACGACATGGAAAACAGAGATGCGTACCGACGATCTCTGAGGATCTTGAGAACATCCTAGCACCAATGACAACGCCAATGACCTAGGTCCGTATTCTTCGGTGTGTATAGGTAAAAGAAGGGTTACACTGAAATTTCCCTCCTCGTGACCTTTTCGGGTCAGCAAGGCTGAGCTCTAGTCCTATTAGACAGGTAGATAAATACTTGAACAATCTCATTCCCTCTCTTTTAATTTCGAGCATCAGTTCTCATCCATCCATCTATTCATCTATTTATCAATTCACCTCATCAACATCTGTGGTTAGAAAAAAAAAAACCCTGAGAAAAAAAGAGACTACACTTTTCGCTCAACTTTCAAATCTTATCGAACCTAAGAGAACTTATTATCTCGAACCTTCTACCAAGTACAAAACTTAGGTATAAATCAAGGATCTTAGAGATTCGGTTGAACTCGCCATACAACAACCTTTTCAAATCTATATTTCCTATGAGCTCTTCAACAACCAGAATCACGATGTGTTTCGGCGGCGGCGAGCCCTCGCGCAAGTACTACTATCACGAGGAGTACATCCCCACGAGAAAGGCCCACCACCATCATCACCATTCGTCTACACCACGAGCTAGCTACCATTCGCATCACACACACCACAGTCCCCGCGTGAGCACAGTTAGTTACCGGCACAGCACTCCCGTACTGTATGAGAGGACTAGCCAGACGAGATACCGCTGATGGATAATGATTTATCCATATTATTTTGATAAATTATAATATCTGCGATCTCTTTGAATGTGGCCGACATGACAAACGCCGCATCATTAATAATAAGAACACCTATACCGATAGGAAGATTGGGCTGGTTGGGAATAAACATTTTATATATGATTTTTTAATACTTGGTTTACCTATAATATATCTTTTCAGACATAATGGAATTTTTACGAAGAATGAATTTGGATGAGGACTAGGATTGGAGGTACATAGACTGCTGGAAGAGAGGAAGCACTTAGGTTAGGTAGCTTTGAGCTTTGGAGCTTAGGCCAAGATGGGATTGGGGTCAAAGAAATGACATCATGATAGCTCTTTAGCTTCCTTTCGTCATCATATACTACATAATATTTGGAAAGCTCAATACTTTAACCTAAGTACTTATTATTCTCTATAGGTGCATCCATGCTCACTTGTGCAAATGTGATGTGTTGCTTAGGTATGATCGAAGAGGGGGTAGATGTGAGACATGAATCTTGCTGCTTTCAACAAATATTAAGAATTTGATTAATATCTTCATGCCTACGAATTAGATGCGATAGTTCAAACGAATATATATATATATATAATACACTATATATGACTGTCATCTAGCTCTTTATTCGCCTACTACACTAACTAATAAACCCCTGCTCGAGTATATCTGATCTGCAAAATATATCGCACTCCACTGGAGATATTCTAGGTACTCGGAGATAGTGAATATTGGGTCTGAGAATCCTAGCTAAGATTACGAGCTATTCTTGTAAGTCTACTGATTTATGTGGCTCCCGCCTTCTACCGTTGCATCGCGAACCTACGAGGATCTAAATAGGAAATTACCTACTTGGGAAATATGAAGAACGTTTAAGAATTGGAAGCAGCGACTAATATGTCCATAGCTGTGGTAATCATTAAGAGGAACGCGATCAATACGCTTAGTTCCATCTTCAACACATCATGTAGGTCACGATGGATTTCCAATTCTTTAGCAGCAACTCGAAGGGCGTCTACGAGCTCGAGAGAATATCCCAGCTCAGTCGCAAAGGCAGCAGTCGCTCTTTGGGTTCGACAAATCTGTAAAATCTCTACAACCCTATTCACCCCCTAGGTAGCTAGTAAAACCCAGTATTTGCTAATGCTTGGATTTTTTATTCCTAGGAATCGCTCGCTCTCTATCCGCTCCAATAAGGGAGGCTCGGTAGGCTCGCCAACGCCGGCTCGCCGCAAGGGATTCTCCTTTGCATCGTTGCGCGGGTCGATCCAGCCAGAGCTGTCGCGGCGCTTGTACCAGCTGATCAAGTCGACCAACAACCTGGTGTCGGCGCATGAAACCGCGGGCCGGGAGCGCGAGACGATCGCAAAACAGTTGTCTGAGTGGGGCGAGCAGACGGGAGACGACGCCGTGTCAGATATCAGCGACAAAGTTGGTGTCGTGTTATCCGAACTTGGTGCTCAGGAGGAGACATATGCACACGGCCTCGATGAGGCTCGTGGCATCCTCAAATTCATCCGTAACACGGAGAAGAGCGTCCAACCCAGCCGCGATTCTAAGGCCAAGATTGCCGACGAGATCCAGAGGCTCAAACTTAAAGAGCCCCAGAGCTCTCGCCTCGTAATCCTCGAACAAGAGCTGGTTAGAGCCGAGGCCGAGAATCTGGTCGCTGAGGCTCAGCTGACGAATATTGTACGTCTCATCACAGAATTTTAATTATACTAACTTTTCGAACATGCACTGACATCATATGCGCTACCCGGGAGTAGACTCGTAACAAGCTGAAGGAAGCCTATGACGCTGAATTCGCCGCCGTGATCGAGCGCGCAGAGAAACAAATTATCCTTGCAAAACACGGTCGACGCCTCCTTGATCTGCTGGATGATTCGCCCGTCACGCCTGGCGACGCGAGACACACGTACCAGAACGGAGGCGCCGCCCGGCAGGTCCTGAACGATGCCGAGGACGATCTCAAGAGCTGGGAGAGAAACACCGAAAGCTATGACACGGTTGCGGGAGGATACGATATGACTACCGCTGGCCTTACTGTTAACGACGGTAGTACTACTACTAGTATGGGCGGGAAGGCAGGGGGTCAGGCGCCTATCATAACTGATACTGGCCGCATGTCTGTTGATGGTGGTGAACATCACCAACTAACGAGAGAGGCGGGGGAGGCGAGCGAGGCGCCGTATGTAAGCCCAACACCGACTTCGATCGATGATGAGAATAATGAAAGGGGACTCTAAGTAGTGGTAAGACTAATATGTTAGTTGCTTGAGCCAACATGATAAATTGTCACAATTGGAGGTTTTCTGGAAAAGGGGAAGCTCTGTTTAGTTTTAGTATATGTATATCCTCTCTGCTTGAATGTGGGTGGGATTATGGGAAGGTTTATTCATTAGTGATATAAATGTATTGGGCTCGCAGCAGGTTTAGGTATTAGGAAATGGGAAATGGGGAATGGTAGGGCTTGGGATAATGAAAGGCTTCAAATTCCAAGTTATAGCTGTTGGCTTAATAAATTGCTTAACTACATAAGTACTTTCCTTAACTAGGTAAAGAAAAGTCTCACATATCAGAATGCGCATACGAAGAACGTTAATGCATTTAGGAGGTATAATATTGGGGTATTATTCCCTTGTCCGGGGTTCAATTATATCAAAGCTTCTCTAAAAAATGACGATTTATCGTCCTACCAAGTTACTCGGGCTACTAGATAAAATGGGTTCTATTGTCCTGTCTGGACGCCAGCTCCAAAGGTCCCTCTTTAGCTTATGTAGAAGCTGTAGTCGCCAACTTCTCCCGCAATTATCTCGGTCATACGCCAGTACCGGCTCGCAACAACCAGATATCTACGATGTTGTATGCGTGGGCGGTGGCCCCGCTGGTCTAAGTCTACTCACGGCGCTGAGTGAGTGCGCCCGTCCAGTCTGTTTAAGCCAATGCTACCCCCCAAGCTAACGCTCGACGCAAAGGATCGAACCCAACGACCGCCGGCCTGCGAATAGCCCTCGTCGAAGCGCAAGACCTCGAAAAAATCCGCTCATGGAAGCTACCCCCCGACCGTTTCTCGAATCGTTGCAGCTCGCTGACCCCGGCGTCCGCGCAGTTCCTTGAGAATGCAGGCGCCTGGGCACACGTACGCCGCGATCGTGTCCAGTCGTACCACGAGATGCAGGTTTGGGACGGGGTGACGGACGCGCGTATCGAGTTTGAGTGGACACCGCCCGCCGTCGGGAAGACTATCGCATACATGACCGAGAATTTAAACCTGACGTCTGGCTTACTGCGCCGGATAGATGAACTAGGCGGCGTGACGGTGTTCAACGGAGCCAAGGTTGCGGGTATCGCGTTCGGTGAGGAGACGGAAGATTTAGACCTTCGCGAGTGGCCTATTGTGCATCTAGCGAGTGGAGAGCGATTGGCTGCGCGGTTGCTAGTGGGTGCTGATGGAGCGAATAGCCCTGTGCGTGCATTCGCAGGGATCGAGAGCAAAGGGTGGGATTATGAGAGGCATGGAGTTGTGGCGACGTTAAAACTTGAAGGAGAGGGATGGGGTGGAGACGCCATGAAAACTGCATACCAGAGGTTCCTACCTACAGGCCCTGTCGCTATGTTACCGCTACCCGGAAATCTATCAACACTTGTGTGGTCGACAACGCCGTCGAATGCTGCGCTGTTAAAGAGCCTATCCCCGAAGGACTTTGTTGCTTTGGTCAACGCGGCTTTCCGCCTGCGTCCCGTAGATCTCGAATACATGCATACACTAAGCTCCGGTCAAGAGGAAGAGCTATCTTGGAGACTACAACACACGCAGTTTGACCGCCGGGCAATACCACAAACAGTTGTGGGTGTACAGGAAGGCACTATCGCATCGTTCCCATTGAAGATGCGACACGCGGACACATACATCGGGGAGCGTGTCGCGCTGGTAGGAGATGCAGCCCATTCAATACACCCGCTTGCTGGACAGGGCCTCAACCAAGGCCAAGGTGATGTAGAAAGCCTAGCACGAACGATCGAGTTCTCAGTGTCACACGGCCAGGATCTAGGAACGCGAATGTCTCTCGAGTCTTACAACTCGGAGCGTTATGGACCCAACCACGTTCTCCTGGGGGTCTGCGATAAACTGCATAAGATCTATTCGGCAGGTAGCGGACCCCTAGTACCTTTAAGGTCGTTGGGGCTTAACGCGATTAATGCTATGGGACCTGTCAAGAGCTTCTTTATGGAGCAAGCCGCGGGCAACGGCATCAAGCTGTTCTAGACTCGTAAACTGGCCATTATGAGCCCTTGTACAATAGTAAATAGGTGACTACCTAAGCAGATAGGCTAGAGTAGAGCAACTCAGTGATCCTGCATATTATGTACAATATATTGCTCATGTTAAAGGCAGTCAAAGAGTAGTAGAACGCTATTGAGATCGTTGTCAGGATAAATATGCCAGCCTTAAGACCATAGCCCAGATCAATAACGACCTCAATGCCATAATCGTGATACCTAGGTAGTTGTAACTATTCAGAAACATCATCTTCTTCATAGCGACGCGTCAAGGCACCAACTACAATGAAAACAATAAAAGCAAAAATTCCGCCCACTACGATCCACGAGGGATAATAGAAGAGGGTCAGCTCCGCGCTGTGCAATGCAGGCTTCTCCTCTTAAGAACCCACATTCTTGAGCGAAGGTTCTTCAGACAAGGTAAGTATGAAGAAGAAAAGAAAAGAAGAAGGAAGAGAGAGCTCAAGACGAATAATTAAATATTTATTTTAAAGTGGAGCTATTACAGGAGCTAGAGGGGTCAGCTGATCAATACATAGTAGGGTGTGTTTAGTAGAGTATTACTAACAGTTGATAACCAATCGATAAGATAATCGCTTCCTTTCTTTGGTCGCAACTTATTATATTTTTTTTTTTTTTGACATACGCTTCCCGCCATCCATTGAATTCACCCCACTCAGAATTCAAAGTCACAACCAAACAAAATGGCACCTTCGTCAGGACGGCGGCAACCGCCAAGCACGGAAGAATTAGATGAGCGTAATGTATGCCTCTAAACATTTACAGGTTCTATATAAATTTCGATCTAACTTGTAAGCTAGATCGTAGGTATCAACAAAGAAACAGTCACCAATACAGTCTCCAATGATTACCCGGAAAACTACGCGAACGAAGAGAACGCATGGGACAAGGAGGCTTTCCGCAAGAGCTTCAAAATCCAATGGCACCAAAATGAGCAATTTGAGGCGCAATTCTCGCTTATCGGAGTTGACGCTTCCATAGCAAACGCCTTCCGCCGAATTCTCATCGCTGAGATTCCCACCCTCGCCATCGACATAGTCTACATCCACAACAATACCTCCGTAATCCAAGACGAAGTTCTCGCCCACAGATTGGGTCTCATCCCCTTCACTGGCGGGAAGAAGGGTCTGCGGGAGTGGATGCGGTTCTGGCGACGGCCCGCCGAGGGCGAGGGTGCCTACGATACGACTTTCGACAACAACACAGTATGTCTGAAGCTCAAGGCGCAGTGCACGCACAACAAGAACGCGCCGCCCAACTCCAAGGACCCGAAGGAGCTATACCACAATGCGCACCTGTACGCCAAGGACATCACGTTCGAGATGCTCGGCGCCCAACCTAAGTTCTTCTCGGGTGAAGACGCTGTTCGCCCTTTCAACCCGGACATCTTAATCGTCAAGATGCGCCCCGGCCAGGAGGTCGATATCGAAATGCATATGCATAAGGGCTACGGCTGGGATCATGCCAAATGGTCCCCCGTTGCCACCGCCAGTTACCGACTCATGCCGTCTATCAAGATCACGCAGCCGATCTTGGGCGACGACGCCAAAAAGTTCGCGGGATGTTTTATGGACGGCGTGATCGGATTAGAGCCCGTGACGCGGCAGGAAGCCCGTAAAAAAGGTAGCGGGTATGAGGGCCACGAAGGCGAGCTTAAGGCCGTGGTGAAGGACCCGATGCGCGACACGGTGAGCCGCGAGGCGCTACGACATCCCGAGTTTGAGGGCAAGGTCAAGCTAGGCAGGAGACGGGACCACTTTATCTTCTCGATCGAGAGCACGGGCCAGTGGGATAGCGACGAGTTATTCCTCGAGTCCGTCAAAACCCTAAAGAAAAAGTGCCAGGTGCTCCGGCCGCAGGTCACGAATATGGTCTACACGTACTAGATGGCTCTAAAAGATACCTTCTCTACCATATCTATAGATGAGGCTAGATCGTGATAGGTCGTACCTACATAATGAAGTATACAGTTGGAGGGGTGGTAGTGGCGGTAGGGGTGTGGCTTCGCCTGCTCTTGCAGACGAGGATGCGTGCATGCATGTATGGAGTTCCTTTTTTCGTTCTATTCGTGACACCCAATCGCGGCGTTTATTGGAAAATGGAACTGATTTTGCCAGGACAAAAATAGGGGCAAGAAATAAAAGACTAGAAAGAATTACAATCACGTATTTTTGAGCTACATACGAAGAGGACCTAGTGGCATTGCTTCAAATGTTGAGTTCTTCTTTATTCCTAGTTTAATTTAACTAGCCGTTACTTCTCGCTTATGAGAATCGTTGGGAGTGTTTAGGAATATAGTTGATGAACGGTACAAACTCATTTGCTACCTCTAATAGCAAAGTAGCATGTTTGATGCTAGACTTTTCTGCTTGCGCTCGAATAGGGGCTACCCCTACGCAACTGTTTAGAAGTGCCATAGATTTGAGATACTATGGTATATATAATCTGAATCATTGCCAGCCCTGCTTATGAGCTTAGTTTTTAGAACCTGATAAGTATTATAGGAATGGAAATGAGTGAAATATAAACGCCACTTACTCTCGATTTCACATCACAATATGACCTAAGAGTCTAGGGATATATGAGACTTTGGCACCTCTTATATCCCTTTCCAGAATCCGGAGAGCACTACTGGCAAAGTATCATGGCGTAGTTTAAGAATATATTCCGTTTAACTTATATGATCAAATTCCCAACGTAGGAAGATAAGAAGAGTTCCAAGGCTAGTAGTACGACCTCGTACTCGCACTCCGGTAATCTTCATGAGTGCCCGGGAATGCGCCGACCGGTGACGCGAGGGCAGTCCCCTCCTCGTCATCCGAACTAAGCTCGACGCCTTGGTAGTTGTCCGGCCCGTCCGGCGGTGCACGCATACTTTCTAGAGACTCTCTCTCGAGCTCCGGGGGTTGGTATGGTTTGATTGTGTGCATATCCCTTCCGGAGGGAAGACTGGCTAACAATGTCCCCGGCGACGGGATAGCCTGCGTGAGCATCTGTTCATGTATAAGCTATGGCGACGTTTATTTTCCTAGTCGGACTTACGGTATCGTTGATTTTGGTCCATTTCGCATCCAGCATCTCGATCACGCGCGTCTCCTCTAGTTTCCCAGCGTCCGTGCCCCAGTTAGTACCCCTTTCGATTTTCTTGTCTTCCCTCCTCTCAGTCCAATCCTTCTTCATGCGGCTGAGGCTTAGGCCCTTTTTGGTCTCCTTATACTCGATGCCAAGTTCTTGAAAGCCGCACCGCAGCCAGCCCAGTGCGCTGCCGGTTTGACCTGACAGCTCAGCATCGATAGCAAAAAATCGGCATGCCTTTGCGCGGCTCGTCCTCCGGAAGTCCTCTAGATATCGTAGCAATCCTTCGTTAAGTTTTGAGGATCCTCTTCCGGGTGACTTGCATAAGGAAGATGCTTGAGCTGCATGATCCGCAGCCGCAAGACAGAGCCGAGCAAATAAGTGAGCCCGAACTTTGGGTATCTCAGGCGCCTTATACATCCACTCTCGGTCATTTTCGTTGCGGTCTTGAGCAACAGCAGCTGGATATGGATCATCCTTAAGGACTGCAAGTAAGGTGGCCTCAGCTAGGGCAAGTAAAGACATAGCGCGGGCGGTGGACTGGGATATATCAGGACAAGGGGGGATGGTGGTAAGACTCTCGGCTCGACGAGCAACATAGTCATGCGCCGAGGCTGCATCCAGTAGATATTTTGTAGCCGTAGTAATTATCTTAGTACGCTCCTGCGGACCGAGAAGCGGACCTGAGGTAATATAGAGTGGATGTAGGGTATAGCGGGCAAGTAAAGTATTAGTATAACCTAAGGTCGAAAGAGTGAAGAATAATTCATATTCTAAGGACTGTACTTTAACCCTAGATATTTCTTTCCCGGGTATAGCATAGTCGGATAAAGTAGGCCGCCATTTTATAGCAGGGGTAGACGTCAAAACCACACTGAGCTGCTCACCAAAAACCGACTTGTTACTCAAACCAGCGTCGATAGCAAGGAGATATGGAAGATAGTTATTTAAATTAGAGATTACTGAAGGTAGATTTGGTGCCTGAGAGGCAGCTGGTAATTGTTTATGCTTCTTCAAAGAGTCGCCTAAAACCCCACGATGCGTGCTCGCATTAAGAGGTAGGGAGGGGTGTGACTCGCAGGCGATACTCGATGAGAAAAAGAAGCGTTTTGTAGTAGGGAGTATAAACTGAAAAGGCATATTGTTGACTAATAAAGCTACCTTACGTCTTAAAGATGAGAAATAGTCAATATGATGAATGGTATTTTAAATAGTTTGGAGTTTGGTTAAAGAATTGACTTAAAGGCTTTCTTAAGTCGAGGTAATGGCAGAATGGTAGCCAAGCTACTTGGCTTGTTAAGCTTGAGTTCATGTGTTCATGTTGTAATTGTACAACACCTCATAACCTGATATCTAACAAAAAGGAGGGTGTTGCAACCTGTGGAGCCGAAATATTCCCTAATCGAAATGTGACAAGCCACATATAAGAGGCTAAGGTGCTTAGGTACATAATATTTATTTCAGGTTTACGGAATACATACTTGGAGCCTGCTCGGGGAACACCAGGTACCTACATAGGCACCTAGTTTTTCCAGTGCGTCGATCCAAGCGTAAAACCATATTCTATTTAATAGATTGTTGTTTTTCATCCTTAATGTTCTCTATATTAGTGCTGTCTACACAAGTTCGACGTAACACCCTTAAGGGGGTATTGCGCATTGATTAAAGAAACGGGCAAAATTTGGGATTTAATTAAGATTTACTTTATACATATAATTTTATTAAAAACCCCATATAATTTAAATATATCTTTTTTAATATATATATTTTTTTTATAATAATATTTTATAATTTATATAATTATATAATTATATTATATTTTTATTATAATATATATTTATATATTAATTTATTATAATTTTTTATATTTTATTAATTTATTATAATTATTTATATTTTAATACCTATTTATATATTAATCTTTTATATTTTAATATATATTTATATATTAACCTATTATAATTTATTATAATTATTTATATTTTAATATTTTTTTATATATTAATTTTTTATATTTTAGTACATATTTATATATTAATTTATTATAATTCTTTATATTTTATTAATTTATTATAATTATTTATATTTTAATATTTATTTATATACTAATTTTTTATATTTTAGTATATATTTATATATTAATTTATTATAATTGTTTATATTTTAATATTTATTTATCTATTTATATATTTAAATTTTTATTCTTTTATTATATATCTAAATATATTTAATAAATATATAAAAGGTTAATAATTAATAATTAATTTTTAAAAAAATTTTAATTATAATAATATGGTTATAAAAGATTTTAATTATAGGTTAAAAGTTTTAAATAAATTTTAATTATAAATTAAAAGTTTTAAATAAATTTTAATTATAATATAAGGATTTTAAATAGATTTTAATTACGGTATAAAGATTTTAAATAGATTTTAATTATAAATTAAAGGTTTTAAATAGATTTTAATTGTAAATTAAAGGTTTTAAATAAATTTTAATTATAATTTTAAGATTATATAATATATAATAATTAATTATATATATTTTTAAATTTATTTTTAATTATTTTAAAAAATTTTTTTTTTAAATCTTTTTTAAATTCCTTTTTTAATATTTCTTTAAAAATAAAATTATTAATATTTTTATTTATTAAAATTTTTAAAATAATTTAAATATTATTATATATTAATATAATTAAATTAATTTTATTAAAATTAAAAATTTTTAAATTTATTTATTATTTAAAATAAAATATTTTAATATATTAATAAATATAAATAATTATTTTTTAATAATATTTTTTAATAATTTTATTAATTAAAGATTAATTAAATCTATAAAATAATAAATAAATAAAGATATTTTTTAAAATTTTTTTTTATTAATTATTAAATTTTATTTTATTTATTAAATTTAATTTATTTAAATTAATTTCTAATTTTTTAATAAATTTGTTAAATTTTATAATATATATTTTTATAATGTTATTTTTATAAAAATAAAGATTTTTTTATAATTTATATTAAAAATAATAATAAAATTATAATATATTATTATAATTTAAAAAAAATTTATAATAATTATATATTTTAAAATTTATAAATATTTTAAATATTATTTAAATATTAATAAATTATTTACATAATATAACGCTTTTTTATTATTATATTTTTTTTTCTTTTTTTTTAATAATTTGGCGTTAATAACTGCATTGTTTTATATTATTAATAATAAGGTAAAATTAATTATTTTTTATTATAAATAATTTAATATAATTTAAAATATATTTTTTTAATTAATATTATTATTATTTAATAATTATTATATATAAGTTATATAATTTCTTTATAATTATAAATCTGTTTATAATTATTATATATATAATTTTTTTAAATTTTTAATAAATATATATTATAATAAAAAATATTAATATTTAGTTGATTTTTAAGATTTTTAAATAAAAATAAATAAATTTAAAAAATTTATTAATAATTTATAAATTTATTATTAATATATATATAATTACTTAATTAATTTTTTCATATAAAAATAAAATTATTAAATTTTTATTCTTTTAACTAAAAATAAATATTATATAACCAGATTTATTATAATATAAAATAATTATAAAAATTAATAATAATAAATTTTAAAAATAATTTAATATTATTTATAATTTATAGAAATATATTTTATATTTATACCAAATATTTCTAATATTATTATATATAAATATATAATTATGGATAAAATAATATTTAATTAAAAAGTTAATTTTAACATAATTATATACGTTAATTTTAATAATTTAAATAAATTATTATTAATATCTTAATTTTAATATATTAAAAAGTTTAAAATTAAATAGTTAAAATTTATATATAAAATAAAATAATAAAAAAAATATAATAATCTTTAATTTAATAGTTTATTTATAAAATTAAATTATTAAATAATTATTATAATTATTTAATATTAAAAAATGTTTTTTATTAAAATCTTTTAACATTATATATTAATTAAAATATTTAAACCAATTTAAATTAATTATATTATTAATTTAATTATTTTTATTAATAATTAATATTATATTATTAATTAATTTATTAAATATTTAATTTTTTAATATTTAATAATTAAATAAAATTAAAAATAAAATTATTATTACTTTTATAATAAAATAAATCTTAATTATTATAATAAATATCCTAAAATTAAAATTAATTAAATAAAATTTTAAAAGATTATTCTAAATTTATAATTATATTTTATTTAAATAATTAATTTTTATATTAATTTTATTTATATTATATATATATTAAAATCTAATATAATAATTTTATTATATTTAATATAATTTATTAAATTAATAAATAATAATAGTAATATTATAAATTAATTTATAAATAATTAATATTAATTAGTTTTAAATTTATTTAAAAATATAATAATTTTATTTTAAAAATTAAATTATTTATTATTATTAAATATATTTAAAATAAAAATATATATTATAATTAAATAAAATAATTTAATTAATAATATGTTAAATAATATTTATATTAATATAATAATTAATTTTAATTAATTAATAAAATTATATTTATATTAATATAATAATTAATTTTAATTAATTAATAAAATTATATATAAAAAGTTATTTTTTAAAAATTAATAAAAATAATATTATTATTATTATTTTTATTATAAAGATAAGATTTATTATATTAGTTTAAAATATATTTATATAATATATTAAAGTATTTAATAATGTTTTTAATTAATTTAAATTAATTTTTAAAAAAAACCTAAATTATTAATTAAATTTTAATCTTAATAAAATCATTAAAAATTATAGTAAATAAAATAAAAATAATAAGTAAAAAAGTAAAAATAATATTAATTAAGGTTGAAATAAGAATATTAATTATTGTTTCAAATGTTGTAATAATTTTAAGATTATTTATATTATTAATATATAAAAAATATTAATAAAATATATAATTTATAAATAAATAATAATAATTAATATTAAATATAAATAAAAAAAAAATAATTAAAGTTTTAATATTAAATATTATAATTTATATAATTTTTTAAAATTTTTATAATTTTATTTTAACTATTATATATATATATTTTATTAATATTAATAATTAAATCTATTATATAAATTACACAAATTATTTTAAATATTTTAAATAAAATAATATTAATAAAATAAAAAAAAATAATTTAAAATAATAATATTTAATAAAAATAAAAAAAATAAAATATTAGAAAAATATATTCCATATTAATAACCATAAAATTAAGATTTAAAATTTTATTATTATTTAAATAAATTTATAAAATTAACTTTTAATTAAATTATATTAAATAAATATTATTAACAGAATTTAAAATATAATAAATTTTATAAAAATTATTAAAAATAAAATATAAATATATTTTATTAAAGAAATTATTTATTTTATTTTATTTTAATTTTACGCTTTTTTGCTTTTATTTTTTATATTTTCCGAAATTTTTATTTTTACAATTTTTCCGTTAAATATAATAATATATTTTTTGAATATAATAGTATTTTTATTATAATCTAAACTAAAATATTTAATTAATATAAAAAAATACCTTTTAAAATTATTAAATTTTTATATTTTAAAATTTTTTTTAATATTTAATAATTGTATATTAATTCTTTATTATATAATATTTTATATTATTAAATATAAATTTAAAAAATCTTTAAATAAAAATAAAATAAATCTTTTAATATATTAAATATAATAAATAAGGTTTTTAATTAATATATTAATAATTTTAATTTTTTTATATATAATCTTTATAAATTTTTACATTATAAAAATCAAAACATATATTAATTGGTAAATATAAAAAAAAACTATATTTTATAATAAAAAAATTAATTAGATTATATTTAAAACAATTTAATTATTAATAAAAATTTAATTTTTATTTATTAATTAAAAACCTAAATTTCTTTTATCTTTTATAATTAAATATAAAATAAAATAAATATTTTATATATAATAATAAAAATCAAAATTCCTATTCTTTTGATTTATTAAAAAAAAACCTATCATTTTAATAATATATTTAATAAATAAATTAGATTTTAAATTATATAAAATTAAATCTTTTTTAATAAAAAATAGTAAAAATTATTATTATTATAAAGTTTAATTATTTATAATAATTAATAATATTATTACTATAAAATTTATAACATTTTTAAAATTATTAAAGATAATATTTTTATATATTGTTAAAAATGTTAATAAAAGATAAATATTATATTATATTTTTATATTATTAGGTAATTTTTATTTTTATATATTATTTATTATTTTTTTAATTTTTTTATTAACTTAAATAAGAAATTTTTATATTAATTAATAAAAATCTTATAATTTTATCAAATTTATTTTTAATATATAATTTCGGAAAATTAATATTGTTAATATGACAAAAAAAGTAAAAATATAGCGTATAAACTTGCTACCCCAAATTTTATTATTTTAAACTTTAAAATTTAAAGTATTTTATAAATAATTTATTATAAAAACAAGGGTTTTTAATAAATAGGAAATTTTTAACAGTAATAAATCCAGTTTAACAATGTTAAAAATATTAAATTATATAATTATTTTTTTTTTTTTTAATTAATAGATATTTATTTCTTAAGTAAAAAAACGTGATACATTAACGGATACATTTAAAGATTTTTTAAATAATATTAAAATTTTACAAAAAAAATAAAATCAGGTTTATATTATATTATTAATATAATAAACGTTATTACATTAAAACTTTTTTACTCCATTTTTTAAAAGTTTACGCGTTATTATATATAATGTAAATTTATTTTTAATTATAAAAATAAAGAAATAATTAAAATAAATAAATAAGGTTATAATAATAACAAAAAAAAAAAGGTAGTAAAAAGTAATATAAATAAACGTAAAATTTACATAAAACAATAAGATTTCATTAAGTTAATATAATTTTTTACAAAAAAACTTACAAAAATATAAATTAATAATTAATATTATATATAAATATAAAATTTTAATTAATATAATAAATATATATTTAAATTTTAACCGGTATAATTACAAGAGGTTAAATAATATTATAAATGAATTAACGAAAAAGGTTTATATTTTTATTTTAATTATTAAAAATATTAAATGTTTAAACTACCGATATTTTTATAACGTAATAACGTTAAAATGCCAGGTAAAATTTAATAAAGTGCCAACCCATCCACTTTCCACGTGACATAAGCCATACAAAGCCACAACGCCATAATAAAATAATGAAATAAAAAAATATTTATTAGATTTTAATTATATATATAAATAACTTTACAAATAAATATATAAAAAAAATATAAAAATATTTATTAATTAAAGTAAAAGATTACGTAATTTATTATTAAATTTAAATAAAATTAAAATGAAATTTTAATATATTATTTAATATTTTATATAAAATATAAAAATAAATATAAATTTACGAAATAAATTATAAAAATTTTATTTCTTTTTATATTAAATTTATAAATTTTTACTTTAACTGAAAATAAATTTTATAAATTTTTAAATATTATATTTATAAAGTTATTTAAAAATGTTATTATTATATTAAAAATATATTAAAAAATAAAAAAATCATTTTTAACCGCATTGGGATCAATTTTAGTCGTAGTCACGTGCAACCTGAATTTTAAATTTTCTTATTTTTTAATTTAAATAATGGTATATTTTATAAAATATTTGGATAGAATTTCGTAAAGTTATTAATAATAATATATAAAAAGTGGTAAAAAATTACCCTGTATTGGTCAAGTGAACGGGCCATTTTCATTATGGCGTTGTGGCTTTGTATGGCTTATGTCACGTGGAAAGTGGATGGGTTGGCACTTTATTAAATTTTACCTGGCACTTTAACGTTACTGTTTATAGCGTAGTTACCCTTAATCCTTGCAAATTTCCGTAAAAAGCAAGGTCTTTTAATTAGGTAATATTATTGCTAAAATTAGTAATAGAGCTGTAAAATCGATGGATATATTTTTATTTTATTTTTAAATTTTTTAAAAACCCTTAATATTATAACTTTTAATTAACTTTTAAAAATTTTTAATATTATAATTTTTAATTAATTTTTAAAAGTCTTTAATATTATAACCTTTAATTAATTTTTAAAAATTTTTAATATTATAACTTTTAATTAATTTTTAAAAATTTTTAATATTATAATTTTTAATTAATTTTTAAAAACCTTTAATATTATAACCTTTAATTAATTTTTAAAAATTTTTAATATTATAATTTTTAATTAATTTTTAAAAATTTTTAATATTATAACTTTTAATTAATCTTTAAAAATCTTTAATATTATAATTTTTAATTAACTTTTAAAAATTTTTAATATTATAACTTCCAATTAACTTTTAAAAACTTTTAATATTTATTTAAAATTTTTAATAATTAAAAATCTTTTTATAAAATATAAATTTATTTAAACAATTTTTTAATATTAATTTTATTATATTATAATTATTAAAATTATAAGCGTTAAAAATAAAATTATATAAATAAATATTAAATTAAATTAAATATAAATATAAAAAAATTTTATAAATAATATTATTTATTTTTATTTAAATAATTTTATTAATTTTATATTTAATAATTTAACTATTTTATTTTATTTCTTTATATACTTATTAAATTTAATTAAATATAAAATATAGTATTAATATTTTCTATATACGTAAAAATATTTTAATAAATTTATTTATATATTAAATTTTAAAAATTAATTTATAATTATATATATTAATTTTTATTTTATATAATTAAAAACCTTATTATAATTTATAAAACTTTAATTAAATTTCTTTTTTTTTATTTTAAATAATATATTATATTTTTAACTATTTTATTATTAAATAATAATTAATTATTAAAATATATATTTTAATATATTATTTTATAATAAATATAAAATTATTTTTTTAAGAAATTTTTATATATATAAAAAATCT
>NW_022984664.1:0-5000 GCF_008694065.1 Daldinia childiae
CCTAGGCCCCCCGCGGCGATGCGGCCTATATCGTTAGATGCGCCTCGCCGAGCGCTACGCGGGGGTATAGGGTAGGGTCGGGTGCACGCCCTGTAGCGTGCGCTAGAGGGGGTCGTGCGGGAACAGCCCTCTAGAACCCCCTAGGGGTGCTTGGTTAGGTGCCCTAGGCACCCTGTAGAAGGTGCCCGAAAAGTCGTTTGGGGGGTGGGTTACAGTGGGTTAGGTGCTATCCAGGCCCTACGGGTTAGGGAGGTTAGGGAGGGTTAGTGGGGGGCGGGCGCTGTACAGGCCCTGTAGCGCTGGGGGGGTAGGGCCGACGGTGAGGTTAGGCCCTTATATTGGGTGCGGGGTGGGGTGCGACCAACTGTGGTGGGGTCGTGCAGGACCGGAGCTCCTTTGTATGGCCGTGAGTCGATTTTTAAAATTTCCCATACAAATGATTTTGTCGGGAAACTTTTGCGCGCACGGGAGCCCTCGGACCCACATTTGGACCCCAACTGGGCCCGGTGGGTATATGAGAAAGCAGTAGTGCGCAACAATAAAAAGTTGCGGCTGCTAGCGACTCTCGACCCTCCTCTCCGACTGAAAGGTTGTAGAAGGGTGCGCGGCCTAGAAATAGGTTGCCTCGTCTCGTTTAGCGAGTCTATTTAGTTGAGCCAGCGCTGTCGTCGGTCCTCCTTAGGTGATTTATACTTCTGTGCCTGATGCGATTTAGCTACCTTCGGGTGCTGAGTCGTGCCTATGCCGTCGGATAATCCCCCCTAAGTTAGGCCTTCGGTGGCTGCTGGTTTCGCTCTGTAGCTTGCTGAGCGGGGCTTGACCTTTAGAGGCGCCGCCGCTAGACGGTAGTGTTCCCTCGCAACTTGTCCCATATCAGCAGGATAACCGTTGCGTGATACCTTGTTTGACCTTGTAGCTTAGGCTCGGCCACCAGGGAATCATAGCGGTTATCGACCCCCCTAGGGTGCTGCGGGCTCGGTCTCTGTGCCGGGTCTGCGGTGCGTATCTAGGATGCCCGGGGGCTCTTAGGCGTGTTTCTCGCTCGAGGGCTGTCGGTTGGGCTCTGTGGATAGTTGGCCGATGGCTAAACTTACCGCAAAGTATCGGGAGATACCTGCCCTGTAGCTGCCCTGCAGCTGCGGGGTGAAGGTCTCCTCTTGGGGCCTGTAAGTTCCACTGCGGTGCGCCTAGTGCGTGCTGTGCGTGTAGCGGACCAGCGTCCTGGGGAATGTAGAGGGGAAAAGTGGAAGGCGTGCTTCGGCGTGATAGGCCCTGCCTAGAGCGCTGAGCCGTCCACCTTCAGTGGTGTAAACCGTAACTAATTCTTCCGTGCTGCAAAGCGCGGTTGGCCAACCCCGGCGAACGATAGTTACCTGGTTGATTCTGCCAGTAGTCATATGCTTGTCTCAAAGATTAAGCCATGCATGTCTAAGTATAAGCAATTTATACTGCGAAACTGCGAATGGCTCATTAAATCAGTTATCGTTTATTTGATAGTACCTTACTACTTGGATAACCGTGGTAATTCTAGAGCTAATACATGCTAAAAACCCCGACTCACGAAGGGGTGTATTTATTAGATTAAAAACCAATGCCCTTCGGGGCTCTTTGGTGATTCATAATAACTTCTCGAATCGCATGGCCTTGCGCCGGCGATGGTTCATTCAAATTTCTGCCCTATCAACTTTCGATGGCAGGGTCTTGGCCTGCCATGGTTACAACGGGTAACGGAGGGTTAGGGCTCGACCCCGGAGAAGGAGCCTGAGAAACGGCTACTACATCCAAGGAAGGCAGCAGGCGCGCAAATTACCCAATCCCGATACGGGGGTAGTGACAATAAATACTGATACAGGGCTCTTTTGGGTCTTGTAATTGGAATGAGTACAATTTAAATCCCTTAACGAGGAACAATTGGAGGGCAAGTCTGGTAAGCAATCTGCTGGTGCCAGAAATAGTGAAGCCCTATAAAACTCACTAGTCGAATGCATCTATCAGTGGCGGGTGGATGCCGGCGAGACAACCTGGATCGGGGAAGGCTAAGGGCCTCTGTGCCTATGCTAATCCCGAGCGGAGCTATCTTATAGCCCGTGTAGAGCGCGGAAAGGTGTCGGTCTTATCTTTTGATAGGGCTTAAGGGACGTGCCAGACCCTACAGAAATGTAGGCCAGCTACTCGAGCGCCCGCCGCGCAAAGGTAACTGGGGTACCGCTACGGCGGTATCGTATTCGAATAGATATAAAACGGCCAGCAGCCGCGGTAATTCCAGCTCCAATAGCGTATATTAAAGTTGTTGCAGTTAAAAAGCTCGTAGTTGAACCTTGGGCCTGGCTGGCCGGTCCGCCTCACCGCGTGCACTGGTTCGGCCGGGCCTTTCCCTCTGGGGAACCCCATGCCCTTCACTGGGTGTGGTGGGGAACCAGGACTTTTACTGTGAAAAAATTAGAGTGTTCAAAGCAGGCCTATGCTCGAATACATCAGCATGGAATAATAGAATAGGACGTGCGGTTCTATTTTGTTGGTTTCTAGGACCGCCGTAATGATTAATAGGGACAGTCGGGGGCATCAGTATTCAATTGTCAGAGGTGAAATTCTTGGATTTATTGAAGACTAACTACTGCGAAAGCATTTGCCAAGGATGTTTTCATTAATCAGGAACGAAAGTTAGGGGATCGAAGACGATTTAATAAGAGTATTTGGTCGTCGAAAGTGCAAGCTAGTCCGCTACGGCCCTCCCGGCCGCGGCGGGCGACACCGTCAAATTGCGGGGACCTCCTTAGAGCCCTCACCACACCTCGCGGCTAGAAATAGCGGCGAGTCGTAATAGTGTGAGGGATTGGACAATCCGCAGCCAAGTCCGTAACGCCTACCCGGGAGCTACCCTGTAGCTACCCTATAGGCAGGATGCAGTTCACAGACTAAATGTCGGTGGGAGTGCTATGTTTAGCGCCCTTAAAATATAGTCGATCCGCCGCTGAAAAGCCGCGGGGCACATGCAGATACCGTCGTAGTCTTAACCATAAACTATGCCGACTAGGGATCGGACGATGTTATTTTTTGACTCGTTCGGCACCTTACGAGAAATCAAAGTCTTTGGGTTCTGGGGGGAGGGTCGCAAGGCTGAAACTTAAAGAAATTGACGGAAGGGCACCACCAGGGGTAAACAAAAGATTCCGCAGCGTCTCTGCCCCCTAAAGCGGTCTGTATCTACAGAAGGGTAGGTGCCCTCACTACCGCTAGTCGCTACCCTTCGAGGAGCGGCGACATCCCTAAAGTGCGGGAAAACCCTGAAACTTCCAGCGACCAAACCGGCCTAGAAATAGGTCCGGCGGCCGGGCGTAACTGCTCCGGGTACGGTAATACTGCTGGAAGGTTGGGCTACTCGCAGCCAAGCCCCCTACGACGGGGGGAAGGTTCAGAGACTAAACAGGGGTGGGCTCGCCTGGCGAGCCTAAGATATAGTCCGTCCACCGGCGAAAGCTGCTGTGGTATTGTAATAAGTCGGGAGCCTGCGGCTTAATTTGACTCAACACGGGGAAACTCACCAGGTTAACCTATATAGGCAGTTACGTGTCTGGGCCTGGAATAGTGGACTTCGGTCTGCTAGTGCTGGATTTATCTGCGTGGGGTAGCCCCCAATTCGGGCGCAGAGCAGCTATCATACGCTGTGTTCCAGTGCGACACCAGCTGGTACAGGGGACGCCTCGGGCCTTCAGAAGCCCAGGCCGATCCTGTGGCGAGTTCAGGTAGCGCTGAACCGTCGCAACGCGCGCAAAGCGGTGGGCTTTCTTCTCAGAAGGCTTAAGGTACGTGCTAATCCTGCAGGAAACTGCAGCTCTCTCGACTAGGTCCGAATCACCGAAGCGAGAGGGGCGGGGTGCTATAAGAAGTCCCCGCGTACGAGATGCCAGACACAATGAGGATTGACAGATTGAGAGCTCTTTCTTGATTTTGTGGGTGGTGGTGCATGGCCGTTCTTAGTTGGTGGAGTGATTTGTCTGCTTAATTGCGATAACGAACGAGACCTTAACCTGCTAAATAGCCCGTATTGCTTTGGCAGTACGCTGGCTTCTTAGAGGGACTATCCGCTCAAGCGGATGGAAGTTTGAGGCAATAACAGGTTGAATTCACAGGCCTGTAATAGTAAGCCTCGTTAAAGAAGTTACTAGTCCAGTACCTTTATCTCTTTTGGGGGAGTCCCCTTCTATCGGGAAGAGACGCGGGGCGCCTACGGGTGCGCTGTGTGGTATGGGCGACACTACCTGGTACAGGGAACGCCTAAGCGGCTGCTAGTCAGCGCTGGCCGATCCTGTGGCGAGCTCGAGTAACGTCGAGCCGTCGCAACGCGCGGAAAGGAGTGGGTCGGAACGATCGTTCCGGCTTAAGGTACGTGCTAACCCCCCGGGTAACCGGGCCCCTATAATTAGACCCGATAGGTCGAAGTATAGGGGGGCCTTGAGATACAGGCTGGTATTGAAAACTGCTGTGATGCCCTTAGATGTTCTGGGCCGCACGCGCGTTACACTGACAGAGCCAGCGAGTACTTCCTTGGTAGAAATACCCGGGTAATCTTGTTAAACTCTGTCGTGCTGGGGATAGAGCATTGCAATTATTGCTCTTCAACGAGGAATCCCTAGTAAGCGCAAGTCATCAACTTGCGTTGATTACGTCCCTGCCCTTTGTACACACCGCCCGTCGCTACTACCGATTGAATGGCTCAGTGAGGCTTTCGGACTGGCCTAGAGGAGTCGGCAACGACACCTCAGGGCCGGAAAGTTATCCAAACTCGGTCATTTAGAGGAAGTAAAAGTCGTAACAAGGTCTCCGTTGGTGAACCAGCGGAGGGATCATTACTGAGTTATCTAAACTCCAACCCTATGTGAACCTTACCGTCGTTGCCTCGGCGGGCTGCGTCTACCCTGTAGCTACCCTGTAGCTACCCGGTAGGCGTGCTACAAGCCCGCCGGTGGACCACTAAACTCTGTTATAAATACTGTATCTCT
>NW_022984664.1:10000-17500 GCF_008694065.1 Daldinia childiae
ACCCTATACTTTAACACGTTCCAAATATGAATGGTCCCGGGTAGATCTGCCGGCACGACCTACCCTGTAGCCGTAGATGTTGGTTACTTCTAGGGTAGCACCGCTGGGGGGGCCTACCCTGTAGGTTATTTTTGTCAATGTTGGCATGTTCCCGGGTAGGCAAGTGCGAGAGAGGCTACCCTGTAACAGCAGTAGAACTGTAGGGTAGGTATAGGGTAAGTGGTTGAACGAAGCTACCCTGTAGCTTGCCATTTTTTCAAGTAGCAGGAGTCCCGGGTAGGTCCTGCCAGCGGACCTACCCTGTAAGTCATCATGTGGGAAACTGTTCCCGGGTAGCTTCGCCGAGACGACCTACCCTGTAGCCCTGGGGAGACTTACCCTGTAGCACAAACTCGAGTTGATGTTTACAGGGTAGCTCCCGGGTAGGTACAGGGTAGCTCCCGGGTAGGTACAGGGTAGGTACAGGGTAGGTATAGGGTAGGCGTATGAGATACTTTGCGACACGATTTTGCCTTCGTCTATGGATTGGAAGCCTCCGCTATAGGACCATTATAACCGGTAACGTCTACCCTTTCCGTGGGTATACGTAGTAGAAATTGTATATAACCTAATTTATCGGGAAATATTTCCGCGCCTAGGAAGGTTCGGACCCTACCTTACGCCCCAAATGGGTCCGGTAGGTACCTGAGGGGGGTACCTAAACTCCCCGCTAGGGCGCTGAAGGCTCTACCTACAGTGTCTTTACAGGTCGCTGCTGGTTAGCTATCGTCGCCCTGGCGGAGGGGTACCCCTTGCCCACGACCTTGGAAGGGGCCCACAACATAGTATAGGGTAGGAGCTCCCGAAAGCGGCGAAATGGCGGGGTTGGCTTTTCACCTTAAAGGGGCGGTGGTTTTTTCAGGGAGGTTATAAAGGTGTAGGACAGGGCGGGTAGGGTCAAGTACGGGAGGGATTACCCTGTAGCTACCCTGTAAAAGGACGCAGGTATAGGGTAAGTTTCCAGGGTAGGTCTAGGGTAGGTATAGGGTAGGTATAGGGTAGGTATAGGGTAGGTCCAGGGTAGATGTATAGGGTAGGATCAAGATATGCTTCCAGGGTAGCTATAGGGTAGTTCCAGGGTAGGTACAGGGTAAGTGGTAAACCTATGTAGCCCAAGGTAAAGAGAGGCTACCCTGTAAAGGCGGTAAAAGATTAAGTACAGGGTAAGTAAAAGCCATAAGAGACCTATCCTATATTTCAAATGTTATATGAAATAGTATAGGATAGTAGTAGTGAAGATATGTTGCAAGTACAAAAGAGCCTACCCTATAGCTACCCTGTATTTAATTAATAACAGGTTTAATAAATAAATGATATATATATAAGGTATCAGGGTGGATATCTAAACTATAAAGGGTTAGGTAATGATAATTATGTCCTCCTCCCTCTTCCTTTCTTTCTTTCCTTTCTCCCCTTTCGTGGTTGCCTTTCCTACAGGCGTAGGTAAGGGTTGTTAAGTATCGGGTAGGTACAGGGTAGATGCAATAGACTTGGGCGTTGTGTCGAATTTCAACTATTTCGAAAATAATAATAAAATAGAGTTAATTAAATAATTTTATTTTATTTTATCTTATCGACCTACCCTATAGGATAGGACAGTTATATCGTTTCATAAAGGGCTTTAAGTTCGTTGTTGCTTGTAGATGCGGGAGGACCTACCCTATAGCTACCCTGTAACAATATTATTTTTGGGCACCTACTCTTTTACCCCGCTCTGGCGACGACGTGCTGTATACTACCGTACTCGCCTTGCTTTAGGCTATCTCACGGTATATCCTACCCTGTACTGCGGGCATCTCCCAACGACATATAATTACATATATAGATTTGCATATAATTAACATACGAGTTATACTTCAAATTCAAAATATGACTTAATATATCGATTTATATTTTTCACCTATAATGTAAAATTGGTATTACTTTACAACCATATACCCTGTAGCGTAACAGCCTATCTTACTGAGATCCCCTCGGTTAGGGCTATCGAATGGTATAGACTGTGCCCTGGCACGGGCCCTAAGGGTCGAGATATCGTCGTCGCGTCCGGGAGCACCTACCCTGTACCTACCCTGTACATAGCCTTTAGACCCTCACCCCACCCGCCCCAGACCACGTACGCCCCTCGAACGGATACCACCCGATAGAGAAAACTCAGGGCTACAGGGTAGTATATAGCTTGTATGGGGTGACGGCCCCCCAAGGGGGCAAATCGGAAAAATGCGTAACCCGGATAGCCTATACTACCAAAACGCGCCATTTGCGAAATAAGGCCCCTCAGATTGGGGTACGTTTTTGGACTTTTTCAAGGCTGGGAAGACTTACCCTGGAGCTACCCTGTAGCTACCCGGTAGACAGGTTAGGGTGCGCGGGGTCAGAGGCCGCAGCCTGAAAAAATTACCCCCCCGTCCGTGCGCGCACAATCACGTGACTACCCCAATCTCGACACCTACCCTGCAACAACGCATTCGCACCTGTATTGCGGGCCACCTAGGCCCCCCGCGGCGATGCGGCCTATATCGTTAGATGCGCCTCGCCGAGCGCTACGCGGGGGTATAGGGTAGGGTCGGGTGCACGCCCTGTAGCGTGCGCTAGAGGGGGTCGTGCGGGAACAGCCCTCTAGAACCCCCTAGGGGTGCTTGGTTAGGTGCCCTAGGCACCCTGTAGAAGGTGCCCGAAAAGTCGTTTGGGGGGTGGGTTACAGTGGGTTAGGTGCTATCCAGGCCCTACGGGTTAGGGAGGTTAGGGAGGGTTAGTGGGGGGCGGGCGCTGTACAGGCCCTGTAGCGCTGGGGGGGTAGGGCCGACGGTGAGGTTAGGCCCTTATATTGGGTGCGGGGTGGGGTGCGACCAACTGTGGTGGGGTCGTGCAGGACCGGAGCTCCTTTGTATGGCCGTGAGTCGATTTTTAAAATTTCCCATACAAATGATTTTGTCGGGAAACTTTTGCGCGCACGGGAGCCCTCGGACCCACATTTGGACCCCAACTGGGCCCGGTGGGTATATGAGAAAGCAGTAGTGCGCAACAATAAAAAGTTGCGGCTGCTAGCGACTCTCGACCCTCCTCTCCGACTGAAAGGTTGTAGAAGGGTGCGCGGCCTAGAAATAGGTTGCCTCGTCTCGTTTAGCGAGTCTATTTAGTTGAGCCAGCGCTGTCGTCGGTCCTCCTTAGGTGATTTATACTTCTGTGCCTGATGCGATTTAGCTACCTTCGGGTGCTGAGTCGTGCCTATGCCGTCGGATAATCCCCCCTAAGTTAGGCCTTCGGTGGCTGCTGGTTTCGCTCTGTAGCTTGCTGAGCGGGGCTTGACCTTTAGAGGGCGCCGCCGCTAGACGGTAGTGTTCCCTCGCAACTTGTCCCATATCAGCAGGATAACCGTTGCGTGATACCTTGTTTGACCTTGTAGCTTAGCTCGGCCACCAGGGAATCATAGCGGTTATCGACCCCCCTAGGGTGCTGCGGGCTCGGTCTCTGTGCCGGGTCTGCGGTGCGTATCTAGGATGCCCGGGGGCTCTTAGGCGTGTTTCTCGCTCGAGGGCTGTCGGTTGGGCTCTGTGGATAGTTGGCCGATGGCTAAACTTACCGCAAAGTATCGGGAGATACCTGCCCTGTAGCTGCCCTGCAGCTGCGGGGTGAAGGTCTCCTCTTGGGGCCTGTAAGTTCCACTGCGGTGCGCCTAGTGCGTGCTGTGCGTGTAGCGGACCAGCGTCCTGGGGAATGTAGAGGGGAAAAGTGGAAGGCGTGCTTCGGCGTGATAGGCCCTGCCTAGAGCGCTGAGCCGTCCACCTTCAGTGGTGTAAACCGTAACTAATTCTTCCGTGCTGCAAAGCGCGGTTGGCCAACCCCGGCGAACGATAGTTACCTGGTTGATTCTGCCAGTAGTCATATGCTTGTCTCAAAGATTAAGCCATGCATGTCTAAGTATAAGCAATTTATACTGCGAAACTGCGAATGGCTCATTAAATCAGTTATCGTTTATTTGATAGTACCTTACTACTTGGATAACCGTGGTAATTCTAGAGCTAATACATGCTAAAAACCCCGACTCACGAAGGGGTGTATTTATTAGATTAAAAACCAATGCCCTTCGGGGCTCTTTGGTGATTCATAATAACTTCTCGAATCGCATGGCCTTGCGCCGGCGATGGTTCATTCAAATTTCTGCCCTATCAACTTTCGATGGCAGGGTCTTGGCCTGCCATGGTTACAACGGGTAACGGAGGGTTAGGGCTCGACCCCGGAGAAGGAGCCTGAGAAACGGCTACTACATCCAAGGAAGGCAGCAGGCGCGCAAATTACCCAATCCCGATACGGGGAGGTAGTGACAATAAATACTGATACAGGGCTCTTTTGGGTCTTGTAATTGGAATGAGTACAATTTAAATCCCTTAACGAGGAACAATTGGAGGGCAAGTCTGGTAAGCAATCTGCTGGTGCCAGAAATAGTGAAGCCCTATAAAACTCACTAGTCGAATGCATCTATCAGTGGCGGGTGGATGCCGGCGAGACAACCTGGATCGGGGAAGGCTAAGGGCCTCTGTGCCTATGCTAATCCCGAGCGGAGCTATCTTATAGCCCGTGTAGAGCGCGGAAAGGTGTCGGTCTTATCTTTTGATAGGGCTTAAGGGACGTGCCAGACCCTACAGAAATGTAGGCCAGCTACTCGAGCGCCCGCCGCGCAAAGGTAACTGGGGTACCGCTACGGCGGTATCGTATTCGAATAGATATAAAACGGCCAGCAGCCGCGGTAATTCCAGCTCCAATAGCGTATATTAAAGTTGTTGCAGTTAAAAAGCTCGTAGTTGAACCTTGGGCCTGGCTGGCCGGTCCGCCTCACCGCGTGCACTGGTTCGGCCGGGCCTTTCCCTCTGGGGAACCCCATGCCCTTCACTGGGTGTGGTGGGGAACCAGGACTTTTACTGTGAAAAAATTAGAGTGTTCAAAGCAGGCCTATGCTCGAATACATCAGCATGGAATAATAGAATAGGACGTGCGGTTCTATTTTGTTGGTTTCTAGGACCGCCGTAATGATTAATAGGGACAGTCGGGGGCATCAGTATTCAATTGTCAGAGGTGAAATTCTTGGATTTATTGAAGACTAACTACTGCGAAAGCATTTGCCAAGGATGTTTTCATTAATCAGGAACGAAAGTTAGGGGATCGAAGACGATTTAATAAGAGTATTTGGTCGTCGAAAGTGCAAGCTAGTCCGCTACGGCCCTCCCGGCCGCGGCGGGCGACACCGTCAAATTGCGGGGACCTCCTTAGAGCCCTCACCACACCTCGCGGCTAGAAATAGCGGCGAGTCGTAATAGTGTGAGGGATTGGACAATCCGCAGCCAAGTCCGTAACGCCTACCCGGGAGCTACCCTGTAGCTACCCTATAGGCAGGATGCAGTTCACAGACTAAATGTCGGTGGGAGTGCTATGTTTAGCGCCCTTAAAATATAGTCGATCCGCCGCTGAAAAGCCGCGGGGCACATGCAGATACCGTCGTAGTCTTAACCATAAACTATGCCGACTAGGGATCGGACGATGTTATTTTTTGACTCGTTCGGCACCTTACGAGAAATCAAAGTCTTTGGGTTCTGGGGGGAGTATGGTCGCAAGGCTGAAACTTAAAGAAATTGACGGAAGGGCACCACCAGGGGTAAACAAAAGATTCCGCAGCGTCTCTGCCCCCTAAAGCGGTCTGTATCTACAGAAGGGTAGGTGCCCTCACTACCGCTAGTCGCTACCCTTCGAGGAGCGGCGACATCCCTAAAGTGCGGGAAAACCCTGAAACTTCCAGCGACCAAACCGGCCTAGAAATAGGTCCGGCGGCCGGGCGTAACTGCTCCGGGTACGGTAATACTGCTGGAAGGTTGGGCTACTCGCAGCCAAGCCCCCTACGACGGGGGGAAGGTTCAGAGACTAAACAGGGGTGGGCTCGCCTGGCGAGCCTAAGATATAGTCCGTCCACCGGCGAAAGCTGCTGTGGTATTGTAATAAGTCGGGAGCCTGCGGCTTAATTTGACTCAACACGGGGAAACTCACCAGGTTAACCTATATAGGCAGTTACGTGTCTGGGCCTGGAATAGTGGACTTCGGTCTGCTAGTGCTGGATTTATCTGCGTGGGGTAGCCCCCAATTCGGGCGCAGAGCAGCTATCATACGCTGTGTTCCAGTGCGACACCAGCTGGTACAGGGGACGCCTCGGGCCTTCAGAAGCCCAGGCCGATCCTGTGGCGAGTTCAGGTAGCGCTGAACCGTCGCAACGCGCGCAAAGCGGTGGGCTTTCTTCTCAGAAGGCTTAAGGTACGTGCTAATCCTGCAGGAAACTGCAGCTCTCTCGACTAGGTCCGAATCACCGAAGCGAGAGGGGCGGGGTGCTATAAGAAGTCCCCGCGTACGAGATGCCAGACACAATGAGGATTGACAGATTGAGAGCTCTTTCTTGATTTTGTGGGTGGTGGTGCATGGCCGTTCTTAGTTGGTGGAGTGATTTGTCTGCTTAATTGCGATAACGAACGAGACCTTAACCTGCTAAATAGCCCGTATTGCTTTGGCAGTACGCTGGCTTCTTAGAGGGACTATCCGCTCAAGCGGATGGAAGTTTGAGGCAATAACAGGTTGAATTCACAGGCCTGTAATAGTAAGCCTCGTTAAAGAAGTTACTAGTCCAGTACCTTTATCTCTTTTGGGGGAGTCCCCTTCTATCGGGAAGAGACGCGGGGCGCCTACGGGTGCGCTGTGTGGTATGGGCGACACTACCTGGTACAGGGAACGCCTAAGCGGCTGCTAGTCAGCGCTGGCCGATCCTGTGGCGAGCTCGAGTAACGTCGAGCCGTCGCAACGCGCGGAAAGGAGTGGGTCGGAACGATCGTTCCGGCTTAAGGTACGTGCTAACCCCCCGGGTAACCGGGCCCCTATAATTAGACCCGATAGGTCGAAGTATAGGGGGGCCTTGAGATACAGGCTGGTATTGAAAACTGCTGTGATGCCCTTAGATGTTCTGGGCCGCACGCGCGTTACACTGACAGAGCCAGCGAGTACTTCCTTGGTAGAAATACCCGGGTAATCTTGTTAAACTCTGTCGTGCTGGGGATAGAGCATTGCAATTATTGCTCTTCAACGAGGAATCCCTAGTAAGCGCAAGTCATCAACTTGCGTTGATTACGTCCCTGCCCTTTGTACACACCGCCCGTCGCTACTACCGATTGAATGGCTCAGTGAGGCTTTCGGACTGGCCTAGAGGAGTCGGCAACGACACCTCAGGGCCGGAAAGTTATCCAAACTCGGTCATTTAGAGGAAGTAAAAGTCGTAACAAGGTCTCCGTTGGTGAACCAGCGGAGGGATCATTACTGAGTTATCTAAACTCCAACCCTATGTGAACCTTACCGTCGTTGCCTCGGCGGGCTGCGTCTACCCTGTAGCTACCCTGTAGCTACCCGGTAGGCGTGCTACAAGCCCGCCGGTGG
>NW_022984664.1:22500-30000 GCF_008694065.1 Daldinia childiae
TAGGTACAGGGTAGTTATCTGAACGAAGCTACCCTATACTTTATACACGTTCCAAATATGAATGGTCCCGGGTAGATCTGCCGGCACGACCTACCCTGTAGCCGTAGATGTTGGTTACTTCTAGGGTAGCACCGCTGGGGGGGCCTACCCTGTAGGTTATTTTTTGTCAATGTTGGCATGTTCCCGGGTAGGCAAGTGCGAGAGAGGCTACCCTGTAACAGCAGTAAACTGTAGGGTAGGTATAGGGTAAGTGGTTGAACGAAGCTACCCTGTAGCTTGCCATTTTTTCAAGTAGCAGGAGTCCCGGGTAGGTCCTGCCAGCGGACCTACCCTGAAGTCATCATGTGGGAAACTGTTCCCGGGTAGCTTCGCCGAGACGACCTACCCTGTAGCCCTGGGGAGACTTACCCTGTAGCACAAACTCGAGTTGATGTTTACAGGGTAGCTCCCGGGTAGGTACATAGCTCCCGGGTAGGTACAGGTAGCATGGACAGGGTAGGTATAGGGTAGGCGTATGAGATACTTTGCGACACGATTTTGCCTTCGTCTATGGATTGGAAGCCTCCGCTATAGGACCATTATAACCGGTAACGTCTACCCTTTCCGTGGGTATACGTAGTAGAAATTGTATATAACCTAATTTATCGGGAAATATTTCCGCGCCTAGGAAGGTTCGGACCCTACCTTACGCCCCAAATGGGTCCGGTAGGTACCTGAGGGGGGTACCTAAACTCCCCGCTAGGGCGCTGAAGGCTCTACCTACAGTGTCTTTACAGGTCGCTGCTGGTTAGCTATCGTCGCCCTGGCGGAGGGGTACCCCTTGCCCACGACCTTGGAAGGGGCCCACAACATAGTATAGGGTAGGAGCTCCCGAAAGCGGCGAAATGGCGGGGTTGGCTTTTCACCTTAAAGGGGCGGTGGTTTTTTCAGGGAGGTTATAAAGGTGTAGGACAGGGCGGGTAGGGTCAAGTACGGGAGGGATTACCCTGTAGCTACCCTGTAAAAGGACGCAGGTATAGGGTAAGTTTCCAGGGTAGGTCTAGGGTAGGTATAGGGTAGGTATAGGGTAGGTATAGGGTAGGTCCAGGGTAGATGTATAGGGTAGGATCAAGATATGCTTCCAGGGTAGCTATAGGGTAGTTCCAGGGTAGGTACAGGGTAAGTGGTAAACCTATGTAGCCCAAGGTAAAGAGAGGCTACCCTGTAAAGGCGGTAAAAGATTAAGTACAGGGTAAGTAAAAGCCATAAGAGACCTATCCTATATTTCAAATGTTATATGAAATAGTATAGGATAGTAGTAGTGAAGATATGTTGCAAGTACAAAAGAGCCTACCCTATAGCTACCTGTATTTAATTAATAACAGGTTTAAATAAAAATGATATAAAATATATATAAGGTAATACAGGGTGGATATATAAAAAGATATAAAAGGGTTTTAAAGGTAATGAATAAAAATAAATATGTAATAAATAAATATTATTTTATTTATTTAAATTTATTTAGTGGTTGCATTTAATAAAAGGAGTAGGTAAAAAGGGTTAGTTTATAGGGTAGGTACAGGGTAGATGCAATAAGACTTGGGCGTTGTGTCGAATTTCAACTATTTCGAAAATATAATAAAATAGAGTTAATTAAATAATTTTATTTTATTTTATCTTATCGACCTACCCTATAGGATAGGACAGTTATATCGTTTCATAAAGGGCTTTAAGTTCGTTGTTGCTTGTAGATGCGGGAGGACCTACCCTATAGCTACCCTGTAACAATTTATTTTTGGGCACCTACTCTTTTACCCCCTCTGGCGACGACGTGCTGTTATACTACCGTACTCGCCTTGCTTTAGGCTATCTCACGGTATATCCTACCCTGTACTGCGGGCATCTCCCAACGACATATAATTACATATATAGATTGCATATAATTAACATACGAGTTATACTTCAAATTCAAAATATGACTTAATATATCGATTTATATTTTTCACCTATAATGTAAAATTGGTATTACTTTACAACCATATACCCTGTAGCGTAACAGCCTATCTTACTGAGATCCCTCGGTTAGGGCTATCGAATGGTATAGACTGTGCCCTGGCACGGGCCTAAGGGTCGAGATATCGTCGTCGTCGCGGGAGCACCTACCCTGTACCTACCCTGTACATAGCCTTTAGACCCTCACCCCACCCGCCCCAGACCACGTACGCCCCTCGAACGGATCCACCCGATAGAGAAAACTCAGGGCTACAGGGTAGTATATAGCTTGTATGGGGTGACGGCCCCCCAAGGGGGCAAATCGGAAAAATGCGTAACCCGGATAGCCTATACTACCAAAACGCGCCATTTGCGAAATAAGGCCCCTCAGATTGGGGTACGTTTTTGGACTTTTTCAAGGCTGGGAAGACTTACCCTGGAGCTACCCTGTAGCTACCCGGTAGACAGGTTAGGGTGCGCGGGGTCAGAGGCCGCAGCCTGAAAAAATTACCCCGCCCGTCCGTGCGCGCACAATCACGTGACTACCCCAATCTCGACACCTACCCTGCAACAACGCATTCGCACCTGTTATTGCGGGCCACCTAGGCCCCCCGCGATGCGGCCTATATCGTTAGATGCGCCTCGCCGAGCGCTACGCGGGGTATAGGGTAGGGTCGGGTGCACGCCCTGTAGCGTGCGCTAGAGGGGGTCGTGCGGGAACAGCCCTCTAGAACCCCTAGGGGTGCTTGGTTAGGTGCCCTAGGCACCCTGTAGAAGGTGCCCGAAAAGTCGTTTGGGGGGTGGGTTACAGTGGGTTAGGTGCTATCCAGGCCCTACGGGTTAGGGAGGTTAGGGAGGGTTAGTGGGGGGCGGGCGCTGTACAGGCCCTGTAGCGCTGGGGGGGTAGGGCCGACGGTGAGGTTAGGCCCTTATATTGGTGCGGGGTGGGGTGCGACCAACTGTGGTGGGGTCGTGCAGGACCGGAGCTCCTTTGTATGGCCGTGAGTCGATTTTTAAAATTTCCCATACAATGATTTTGTCGGGAAACTTTTGCGCGCACGGGAGCCCTCGGACCCACATTTGGACCCCAACTGGGCCCGGTGGGTATATGAGAAAGCAGTAGTGCGCAACATAAAAAGTTGCGGCTGCTAGCGACTCTCGACCCTCCTCTCCGACTGAAGGTTCGCGTCCTATATTTGTTCGTCTCTTTCTTTTCTTAGTAGCCAGCTGTCGTCGGTCCTCCTTAGGTGATTTATACTTCTGTGCCTGATGCGATTTAGCTACCTTCGGGTGCTAGTCGTGCCTATGCCGTCGGATAATCCCCCTAAGTTAGGCCTTCGGTGGCTGCTGGTTTCGCTCTGTAGCTTGCTGAGCGGGGCTTGACCTTTAGAGGGCGCCGCCGCTAGACGGTAGTGTTCCCTCGCACTTGTCCCATATCAGCAGGATAACCGTTTGCGTGATACCTTGTTTGACCTTGTAGCTTAGGCTCGGCCCCACCAGGGAATCATAGCGGTTCTCGACCCCCCTAGGGTGCTGCGGCTCGGTCTCTGTGCCGGGTCTGCGGTTGCGTATCTAGGATGCCGGGGGCTCTTAGGCGTGTTTCTCGCTCGAGGGCTGTCGGTTGGGCTCTGTGGATAGTTGGCCGATGGCTAAACTTACCGCAAATATCGGGAGATACCGCCTGCCCTGTAGCTGCCCTGCAGCTGCGGGTGAAGGTCTCCTCTTGGGCCTGTAAGTTCCACTGCGGTGCGCCTAGTGCGTGCTGTGCGTGTAGCGGACCAGCGTCCTGGGGAATGTAGAGGGGAAAATGGAAGGCGTGCTTCGGCGTGATAGGCCCTGCCTAGAGCGCTGAGCCGTCCACCTTCAGTGGTGTAAACCGTAACTAATTCTTCTTCCTGCTGCAAAGCGCGGTTGGCCACCCCGGCGAACGATAGTTACCTGGTTGATTCTGCCAGTAGTCATATGCTTGTCTCAAAGATTAAGCCATGCATGTCTAGTATAATCATTTTATACTGCGAACTGCGAATGGCTCATTAAATCAGTTATCGTTTATTTGATAGTACCTTACTACTGGATAACCGTGGTAATTCTAGAGCTAATACATGCTAAAAACCCCGACTCACGAAGGGGTGTATTTATTAGATTAAAAACCAATGCCCTCGGGGCTCTTTGGTGATTCATAATAACTTCTCGAATCGCATGGCCTTGCGCCGGCGATGGTTCATTCAAATTTCTGCCCTATCAACTTTCGATGCAGGGTCTTGGCCTGCCATGGTTACAACGGGTAACGGAGGGTTAGGGCTCGACCCCGGAGAAGGAGCCTGAGAAACGGCTACTACATCCAAGGAAGGCAGCAGGCGCGCAAATTACCCAATCCCGATACGGGGAGGTAGTGACAATAAATACTGATACAGGGCTCTTTTGGGTCTTGTAATTGGAATGAGTACAATTTAAATCCCTTAACGAGGACAATTGGAGGGCAAGTCTGGTAAGCAATCTGCTGGTGCCAGAAATAGTGAAGCCCTATAAAACTCACTAGTCGAATGCATCTATCAGTGGCGGGTGGATGCCGGCGAGACAACCTGGATCGGGAGGCTAAGGGCCTCTGTGCCTATGCTAATCCCGAGCGGAGCTATCTTATAGCCCGTGTAGAGCGCGGAAAGGTGTCGGTCTTATCTTTTGTAGGGCTTAAGGGACGTGCCAGACCCTACAGAAATGTAGGCCAGCTACTCGATCGAGCGCCCGCCGCGCAAAGGTAACTGGGGTACCGCTACGGCGGTATCGTATTCGAATAGATATAAAAACGGCCAGCAGCCGCGGTAATTCCAGCTCCAATAGCGTATTTAAAGTTGTTGCAGTTAAAAAGCTCGTAGTTGAACCTTGGGCCTCTGGCCGCCGGTCCGCCTCACCGCGTGCACTGGTTCGGCCGGGCCCTTTCCCTCTGGGGAACCCCATGCCCTTCACTGGGTGTGGTGGGGAACCAGGACTTTTACTGTGAAAAATTAGAGTGTTCAAAGCAGGCCTATGCTCGAATACATCAGCAGGGAATAATAGAATAGGACGTGCGGTTCTATTTTGTTGTTTCTAGGACCGCCGTAATGATTAATAGGGCAGTCGGGGGCCAGTATTCAATTGTCAGAGGTGAAATTCTTGGATTATTGAAGACTAACTACTGCGAAAGCATTGCCAAGGATGTTTTTCATTAATCAGGAACGAAAGTTAGGGGATCGAAGACGATTTAATAAGAGTATTTGGTCGTCGAAGTGCAAGAGTCCGCTACGGCCCCCCGGCCGCGGCGGGCGACACCGTCAAATTGCGGGGACCTCCTTAGAGCCCTCACCACACCTCGCGGCTAGAAATAGCGGCGAGTCGTAATAGTGTGAGGATTGGACAATCCGCAGCCAAGTCCGTAACGCCTACCCGGAGCTACCCTGTAGCTACCCTATAGGCAGGATGCAGTTCACAGACTAAATGTCGGTGGGAGTGCTATGTTTAGCGCCCTTAAAATATAGTCGATCCGCCGCTGAAAGCCGCGGGGCCATGCAGATACCGTCGTAGTCTTAACCATAAACTATGCCGACTAGGGATCGGACGATGTTATTTTTGACTCGTTCGGCCACCTTACGAGAAATCAAAGTCTTTGGGTTCTGGGGGGTATGGTCGCAAGGCTGAAACTTAAGAAATTGACGGAAGGGCACCACCAGGGGTAAACAAAAATTCCGCAGCGTCTCTGCCCCCTAAAGCGGTCTGTATCTACAGAAGGGTAGGTGCCCTCCTACCGCTAGTCGCTACCCTTCAGGAGCGGCGACATCCCTAAAGTGCGGGAAAACCTGAAACTTCCAGCGACCAAACCGCCTAGAAATAGGTCCGGCGGCCGGGCGTAACTGCTCCGGGTACGGTAATACTGCTGAAGGTTGGGCTACTCGCAGCCAAGCCCCCTACGACGGGGGGAAGGTTCAGAGACTAAACAGGGGTGGGCTCGGCCTGGCGAGCCTAAGATATAGTCCGTCCACCGGCGAAAGCTGCTGTGGTATTGTAAGAAGTCGGGAGCCTGCGGCTTAATTTGACTCAACACGGGGAAACTCACCAGGTTAACCTATATAGGCAGTTACGTGTCTGGGCCTGGAATAGTGGACTTCGGTCTGCTAGTGCTGGATTTATCTGCGTGGGGTAGCCCCCAATTCGGGCGCAGAGCAGCTATCATACGCTGTGTTCCAGTGCGACACCAGCTGGTACAGGGGACGCCTCGGGCCTTCAGAAGCCCAGGCCGATCCTGTGGCGAGTTCAGGTAGCGCTGAACCGTCGCAACGCGCGCAAAGCGGTGGGCTTTCTTCTCAGAAGGCTTAAGGTACGTGCTAATCCTGCAGGAAACTGCAGCTCTCTCGACTAGGTCCGAATCACCGAAGCGAGAGGGGCGGGGTGCTATAAGAAGTCCCCGCGTACGAGATGCCAGACACAATGAGGATTGACAGATTGAGAGCTCTTTCTTGATTTTGTGGGTGGTGGTGCATGGCCGTTCTTAGTTGGTGGAGTGATTTGTCTGCTTAATTGCGATAACGAACGAGACCTTAACCTGCTAAATAGCCCGTATTGCTTTGGCAGTACGCTGGCTTCTTAGAGGGACTATCCGCTCAAGCGGATGGAAGTTTGAGGCAATAACAGGTTGAATTCACAGGCCTGTAATAGTAAGCCTCGTTAAAGAAGTTACTAGTCCAGTACCTTTATCTCTTTTGGGGGAGTCCCCTTCTATCGGGAAGAGACGCGGGGCGCCTACGGGTGCGCTGTGTGGTATGGGCGACACTACCTGGTACAGGGAACGCCTAAGCGGCTGCTAGTCAGCGCTGGCCGATCCTGTGGCGAGCTCGAGTAACGTCGAGCCGTCGCAACGCGCGGAAAGGAGTGGGTCGGAACGATCGTTCCGGCTTAAGGTACGTGCTAACCCCCCGGGTAACCGGGCCCCTATAATTAGACCCGATAGGTCGAAGTATAGGGGGGCCTTGAGATACAGGCTGGTATTGAAAACTGCTGTGATGCCCTTAGATGTTCTGGGCCGCACGCGCGTTACACTGACAGAGCCAGCGAGTACTTCCTTGGTAGAAATACCCGGGTAATCTTGTTAAACTCTGTCGTGCTGGGGATAGAGCATTGCAATTATTGCTCTTCAACGAGGAATCCCTAGTAAGCGCAAGTCATCAACTTGCGTTGATTACGTCCCTGCCCTTTGTACACACCGCCCGTCGCTACTACCGATTGAATGGCTCAGTGAGGCTTTCGGACTGGCCTAGAGGAGTCGGCAACGACACCTCAGGGCCGGAAAGTTATCCAAACTCGGTCATTTAGAGGAAGTAAAAGTCGTAACAAGGTCTCCGTTGGTGAACCAGCGGAGGGATCATTACTGAGTTATCTAAACTCCAACCCTATGTGAACCTTACCGTCGTTGCCTCGGCGGGCTGCGTCTACCCTGTAGCTACCCTGTAGCTACCCGGTAGGCGTGCTACAAGCCCGCCGGTGGACCACTAAACTCTGTTA
>NW_022984664.1:35000-42500 GCF_008694065.1 Daldinia childiae
GTTATCTGAACGAAGCTACCCTATACTTTAACACGTTCCAAATATGAATGGTCCCGGTAGATCTGCCGGCACGACCTACCCTGTAGCCGTAGATGTTGGTTACTTCTAGGGTAGCACCGCTGGGGGGGCCTACCCTGTAGGTTATTTTTGTCAATGTTGGCATGTTCCCGGGTAGGCAAGTGCGAGAGAGGCTACCCTGTAACAGCAGTAGAACTGTAGGGTAGGTATAGGGTAAGTGGTTGAACGAAGCTACCCTGTAGCTTGCCATTTTTTCAAGTAGCAGGAGTCCCGGGTAGGTCCTGCCAGCGGACCTACCCTGTAAGTCATCATGTGGGAAACTGTTCCCGGGTAGCTTCGCCGAGACGACCTACCCTGTAGCCCTGGGGAGACTTACCCTGTAGCACAAACTCGAGTTGATGTTTACAGGGTAGCTCCCGGGTAGGTACAGGGTAGCTCCCGGGTAGGTACAGGGTAGGTACAGGGTAGGTATAGGGTAGGCGTATGAGATACTTTGCGACAACGATTTTGCCTTCGTCTATGGATTGGAAGCCTCCGCTATAGGACCATTATAACCGGTAACGTCTACCCTTTCCGTGGGTATACGTAGTAGAAATTGTATATAACCTAATTTATCGGGAAATATTTCCGCGCCTAGGAAGGTTCGGACCCTACCTTACGCCCCAAATGGGTCCGGTAGGTACCTGAGGGGGGTACCTAAACTCCCCGCTAGGGCCTGAAGGCTCTACCTACAGTGTCTTTACAGGTCGCTGCTGGTTAGCTATCGTCGCCCTGGCGGAGGGGTACCCCTTGCCCACGACCTTGGAAGGGGCCCACAACATAGTATAGGGTAGGAGCTCCCGAAAGCGGCGAAATGGCGGGGTTGGCTTTTCACCTTAAGGGGCGGTGGTTTTTTCAGGGAGGTTATAAAGGTGTAGGACAGGCGGGTAGGGTCAAGTACGGGAGGATTACCCTGTAGCTACCCTGTAAAAGGACGCAGGTATAGGGTAAGTTTCCAGGGTAGGTCTAGGGTAGGTATAGGGTAGGTATAGGGTAGGTATAGGGTAGGTCCAGGGTAGATGTATAGGGTAGGATCAAGATATGCTTCCAGGGTAGCTATAGGGTAGTTCCAGGGTAGGTACAGGGTAAGTGGTAAACCTATGTAGCCCAAGGTAAAGAGAGCTACCCTGTAAAGGCGGTAAAAGATTAAGTACAGGGTAAGTAAAGCCATAAGAGACCTATCCTATATTTCAAATGTTATATGAAATAGTATAGGATAGTAGTAGTGAAGATATGTTGCAAGTACAAAAGAGCCTACCCTATAGCTACCCTGTATTTAATTAATAACAGGTTTTAATAAATGATATAAAATATATATAAGGTAATACGGGTGTATATGATATCGGGTTACGGTCTGAATCATCTGTCTCCCCTCTTCTTTCTTTCTTTCCTTTCTCCCCGTTTCGTGGTTGCCTTTCCTCAGGCGTCGGTAAAAAGGGTTAGTTAAGTATAGGGTCGGTACAGGGTAGATGCAAGACTTGGGCGTTGTGTCGAATTTCAACTATTTCGAAAATAATAATAAAATAGTTATTAATAATTTTATTTTATTTTATCTTATCGACCTACCCTATAGGATAGGACAGTTATATCGTTTCATAAAGGGCTTTAAGTTCGTTGTTGCTTGTAGATGCGGGAGGACCTACCCTATAGCTACCCTGTAACAATATTATTTTTGGGCACCTACTCTTTTACCCCGCTCTGGCGACGACGTGCTGTATACTACCGTACTCGCCTTGCTTTAGGCTATCTCACGGTATATCCTACCCTGTACTGCGGGCATCTCCCAACGACATATAATTACATATATAGATTTGCATATAATTAACATACGAGTTATACTTCAAATTCAAAATATGACTTAATATATCGATTTATATTTTTCACCTATAATGTAAAATTGGTATTACTTTACAACCATATACCCTGTAGCGTAACAGCCTATCTTACTGAGATCCCCTCGGTTAGGGCTATCGAATGGTATAGACTGTGCCCTGGCACGGGCCCTAAGGGTCGAGATATCGTCGTCGCGTCCGGGAGCACCTACCCTGTACCTACCCTGTACATAGCCTTTAGACCCTCACCCCACCCGCCCCAGACCACGTACGCCCCTCGAACGGATACCACCCGATAGAGAAAACTCAGGGCTACAGGTAGTATATAGCTTGTATGGGGTGACGGCCCCCCAAGGGGGCAAATCGGAAAAATGCGTAACCCGGATAGCCTATACTACCAAAACGCGCCATTTGCGAAATAAGGCCCCTCAGATTGGGGTACGTTTTTGGACTTTTTCAAGGCTGGGAAGACTTACCCTGGAGCTACCCTGTAGCTACCCTAGACAGGTTAGGGTGCGCGGGGTCAGAGGCCGCAGCCTGAAAAAATTACCCCGCCCGTCCGTGCGCGCACAATCACGTGACTACCCCAATCTCGACACCTACCCTGCAACAACGCATTCGCACCTGTATTGCGGGCCACCTAGGCCCCCCGCGGCGATGCGGCCTATATCGTTAGATGCGCCTCGCCGAGCGCTACGCGGGGTATAGGGTAGGGTCGGGTGCACGCCCTGTAGCGTGCGCTAGAGGGGGTCGTGCGGGAACAGCCCTCTAGAACCCCCTAGGGGTGCTTGGTTAGGTGCCCTAGGCACCCTGTAGAAGGTGCCCGAAAAGTCGTTTGGGGGGTGGGTTACAGTGGGTTAGGTGCTATCCAGGCCCTACGGGTTAGGGAGGTTAGGGAGGGTTAGTGGGGGGCGGCGCTGTACAGGCCCTGTAGCGCTGGGGGGGTAGGGCCGACGGTGAGGTTAGGCCCTTATATTGGGTGCGGGGTGGGGTGCGACCAACTGTGGTGGGGTCGTGCAGGACCGGAGCTCCTTTGTATGGCCGTGAGTCGATTTTTAAAATTTCCCATACAAATGATTTTGTCGGGAAACTTTTGCGCGCACGGGAGCCCTCGGACCCACATTTGGACCCCAACTGGGCCCGGTGGGTATATGAGAAAGCAGTAGTGCGCAACAATAAAAAGTTGCGGCTGCTAGCGACTCTCGACCCTCCTCTCCGACTGAAAGGTTGTAGAAGGGTGCGCGGCCTAGAAATAGGTTGCCTCGTCTCGTTTAGCGAGTCTATTTAGTTGAGCCAGCGCTGTCGTCGGTCCTCCTTAGGTGATTTATACTTCTGTGCCTGATGCGATTTAGCTACCTTCGGGTGCTGAGTCGTGCCTATGCCGTCGGATAATCCCCCCTAAGTTAGGCCTTCGGTGGCTGCTGGTTTCGCTCTGTAGCTTGCTGAGCGGGGCTTGACCTTTAGAGGGCGCCGCCGCTAGACGGTAGTGTTCCCTCGCAACTTGTCCCATATCAGCAGGATAACCGTTGCGTGATACCTTGTTTGACCTTGTAGCTTAGGCTCGGCCACCAGGGAATCATAGCGGTTATCGACCCCCCTAGGGTGCTGCGGGCTCGGTCTCTGTGCCGGGTCTGCGGTGCGTATCTAGGATGCCCGGGGGCTCTTAGGCGTGTTTCTCGCTCGAGGGCTGTCGGTTGGGCTCTGTGGATAGTTGGCCGATGGCTAAACTTACCGCAAAGTATCGGGAGATACCTGCCCTGTAGCTGCCCTGCAGCTGCGGGGTGAAGGTCTCCTCTTGGGGCCTGTAAGTTCCACTGCGGTGCGCCTAGTGCGTGCTGTGCGTGTAGCGGACCAGCGTCCTGGGGAATGTAGAGGGGAAAAGTGGAAGGCGTGCTTCGGCGTGATAGGCCCTGCCTAGAGCGCTGAGCCGTCCACCTTCAGTGGTGTAAACCGTAACTAATTCTTCCGTGCTGCAAAGCGCGGTTGGCCAACCCCGGCGAACGATAGTTACCTGGTTGATTCTGCCAGTAGTCATATGCTTGTCTCAAAGATTAAGCCATGCATGTCTAAGTATAAGCAATTTATACTGCGAAACTGCGAATGGCTCATTAAATCAGTTATCGTTTATTTGATAGTACCTTACTACTTGGATAACCGTGGTAATTCTAGAGCTAATACATGCTAAAAACCCCGACTCACGAAGGGGTGTATTTATTAGATTAAAAACCAATGCCCTTCGGGGCTCTTTGGTGATTCATAATAACTTCTCGAATCGCATGGCCTTGCGCCGGCGATGGTTCATTCAAATTTCTGCCCTATCAACTTTCGATGGCAGGGTCTTGGCCTGCCATGGTTACAACGGGTAACGGAGGGTTAGGGCTCGACCCCGGAGAAGGAGCCTGAGAAACGGCTACTACATCCAAGGAAGGCAGCAGGCGCGCAAATTACCCAATCCCGATACGGGGAGGTAGTGACAATAAATACTGATACAGGGCTCTTTTGGGTCTTGTAATTGGAATGAGTACAATTTAAATCCCTTAACGAGGAACAATTGGAGGGCAAGTCTGGTAAGCAATCTGCTGGTGCCAGAAATAGTGAAGCCCTATAAAACTCACTAGTCGAATGCATCTATCAGTGGCGGGTGGATGCCGGCGAGACAACCTGGATCGGGGAAGGCTAAGGGCCTCTGTGCCTATGCTAATCCCGAGCGGAGCTATCTTATAGCCCGTGTAGAGCGCGGAAAGGTGTCGGTCTTATCTTTTGATAGGGCTTAAGGGACGTGCCAGACCCTACAGAAATGTAGCCAGCTACTCGAGCGCCGCCGCGCAAAGGTAACTGGGGTACCGCTACGGCGGTATCGTATTCGAATAGATATAAAACGGCCAGCAGCCGCGGTAATTCCAGCTCCAATAGCGTATATTAAAGTTGTTGCAGTTAAAAAGCTCGTAGTTGAACCTTGGGCCTGGCTGGCCGGTCCGCCTCACCGCGTGCACTGGTTCGGCCGGGCCTTTCCCTCTGGGGAACCCCATGCCCTTCACTGGTGTGGTGGGGAACCAGGACTTTTACTGTGAAAAAATTAGAGTGTTCAAAGCAGGCCTATGCTCGAATACATCAGCATGGAATAATAGAATAGGACGTGCGGTTCTATTTTGTTGGTTTCTAGGACCGCCGTAATGATTAATAGGGACAGTCGGGGGCATCAGTATTCAATTGTCAGAGGTGAAATTCTTGGATTTATTGAAGACTAACTACTGCGAAAGCATTTGCCAAGGATGTTTTCATTAATCAGGAACGAAAGTTAGGGGATCGAAGACGATTTAATAAGAGTATTTGGTCGTCGAAAGTGCAAGCTAGTCCGCTACGGCCCTCCCGGCCGCGGCGGGCGACACCGTCAAATTGCGGGGACCTCCTTAGAGCCCTCACCACACCTCGCGGCTAGAAATAGCGGCGAGTCGTAATAGTGTGAGGGATTGGACAATCCGCAGCCAAGTCCGTAACGCCTACCCGGCTACCCTGTAGCTACCCTATAGGCAGGATGCAGTTCACAGACTAAATGTCGGTGGGAGTGCTATGTTTAGCGCCCTTAAAATATAGTCGATCCGCCGCTGAAAAGCCGCGGGGCACATGCAGATACCGTCGTAGTCTTAACCATAAACTATGCCGACTAGGGATCGGACGATGTTATTTTTTGACTCGTTCGGCACCTTACGAGAAATCAAAGTCTTTGGGTTCTGGGGGAGTATGGTCGCAAGGCTGAAACTTAAAAAATTGACGGAAGGGCACCACCAGGGGTAAACAAAAGATTCCGCAGCGTCTCTGCCCCCTAAAGCGGTCTGTATCTACAGAAGGGTAGGTGCCCTCACTACCGCTAGTCGCTACCCTTCGAGGAGCGGCGACATCCCTAAAGTGCGGGAAAACCCTGAAACTTCCAGCGACCAAACCGGCCTAGAAATAGGTCCGGCGGCCGGGCGTAACTGCTCCGGGTACGGTAATACTGCTGGAAGGTTGGGCTACTCGCAGCCAAGCCCCCTACGACGGGGGAAGGTTCAGAGACTAAACAGGGGTGGGCTCGCCTGGCGAGCCTAAGATATAGTCCGTCCACCGGCGAAAGCTGCTGTGGTATTGTAATAAGTCGGGAGCCTGCGGCTTAATTTGACTCAACACGGGGAAACTCACCAGGTTAACCTATATAGGCAGTTACGTGTCTGGGCCTGGAATAGTGGACTTCGGTCTGCTAGTGCTGGATTTATCTGCGTGGGGTAGCCCCCAATTCGGGCGCAGAGCAGCTATCATACGCTGTGTTCCAGTGCGACACCAGCTGGTACAGGGACGCCTCGGGCCTTCAGAAGCCCAGGCCGATCCTGTGGCGAGTTCAGGTAGCGCTGAACCGTCGCAACGCGCGCAAAGCGGTGGGCTTTCTTCTCAGAAGGCTTAAGTACGTGCTAATCCTGCAGGAAACTGCAGCTCTCTCGACTAGGTCCGAATCACCGAAGCGAGAGGGGCGGGGTGCTATAAGAAGTCCCCGCGTACGAGATGCCAGACACAATGAGGATTGACAGATTGAGAGCTCTTTCTTGATTTTGTGGTGGTGGTGCATGGCCGTTCTTAGTTGGTGGAGTGATTTGTCTGCTTAATTGCGATAACGAACGAGACCTTAACCTGCTAAATAGCCCGTATTGCTTTGGCAGTACGCTGGCTTCTTAGAGGGACTATCCGCTCAAGCGGATGGAAGTTTGAGGCAATAACAGGTTGAATTCACAGGCCTGTAATAGTAAGCCTCGTTAAAGAAGTTACTAGTCCAGTACCTTTATCTCTTTTGGGGGAGTCCCCTTCTATCGGGAAGAGACGCGGGGCGCCTACGGGCGCTGTGTGGTATGGGCGACACTACCTGTACAGGGAACGCCTAAGCGGCTGCTAGTCAGCGCTGGCCGATCCTGTGGCGAGCTCGAGTAACGTCGAGCCGTCGCAACGCGCGGAAAGGAGTGGGTCGGAACGATCGTTCCGGCTTAAGGTACGTGCTAACCCCCCGGGTAACCGGGCCCCTATAATTAGACCCGATAGGTCGAAGTATAGGGGGCCTTGAGATACAGGCTGGTATTGAAAACTGCTGTGATGCCCTTAGATGTTCTGGGCCGCACGCGCGTTACACTGACAGAGCCAGCGAGTACTTCCTTGGTAGAAATACCCGGGTAATCTTGTTAAACTCTGTCGTGCTGGGGATAGAGCATTGCAATTATTGCTCTTCAACGAGGAATCCCTAGTAAGCGCAAGTCATCAACTTGCGTTGATTACGTCCCTGCCCTTTGTACACACCGCCCGTCGCTACTACCGATTGAATGGCTCAGTGAGGCTTTCGGACTGGCCTAGAGGAGTCGGCAACGACACCTCAGGGCCGGAAAGTTATCCAAACTCGGTCATTTAGAGGAAGTAAAAGTCGTAACAAGGTCTCCGTTGGTGAACCAGCGGAGGGATCATTACTGAGTTATCTAAACTCCAACCCTATGTGAACCTTACCGTCGTTGCCTCGGCGGGCTGCGTCTACCCTGTAGCTACCCTGTAGCTACCCGGTAGGCGTGCTACAAGCCCGCCGGTGGACCACTAAACTCTGTTA